>NC_089803.1:17933882-17986382 GCF_029633855.1 Hoplias malabaricus | reverse complement strand
TTATTTTGTGCAAACAAACAAACAAGAAAATCCCCATGTTATCCTTAATGAGGACCCCCACAGAACAGGTTTGATTTGGGTTGTGCGTGCAGTGCTGGTAGGAGTGGATCAGACACAGATTTTAAAGTTTTTAAACCCCTCTGTGTCACATCTGGACTGAGAATAGTCCACCAGCCAATAATGTCTGTGTTTTCCTATTTTTTCAAGGAGTGCAGGTCTGTGATTTGCCACACGGGGGTGCTTTACTGTGTCTCCCAGCTCCTCTGACCATACAGGAGCACTCAGTTCTACAGCTACAGACTGTAGTCCATCTGTTTCTATGATACATTCTTATCCCCATTTCACCCTGCTCTTCAATGGCCAGGACCCCCACAGAGCAGGTATGATTTGGGTTGTTGCGTTGTTACATCTGGATCAGACAGAGTTTTTAAAACCTGTGTCCACACCCTGTCCGCCCTGTTACACACACCTACCTCGTTGGTCCACCATGTAGCCGTAAAGTCAGAGGAAGTGTCAGACCATTCAGATCATGTTCAGTTTAAACACAATGCTTCATGAAGCTCATTTAATCTTAAAGTGATTTATTAAGGTTATGCAATTAGCTTAATAATTGGTTGTGTTTGAGTAAGACGCCTATTTTGCGTGGGTTGTTTCATGGGATGGGCAGCTTTACACACTAACACGCGCACACACACACACTACAGAGTCATAGCTGCAGGAAGGGGTGGGTGTGTTGTGATTAGTCTGAGGGTTTGAGCTTTGATCTAGGTGTGTGTGTGTGTTTGAGAGACAGAGCTAGACAGATGGTGTGTGAGCTTTAATCCTGTCTGACCTCTACTACACTCATCTATCTCAATCTCTCTCAATTTTCTATCCCTCTTTCTCTCTTTCTCTCTCTCTCTTCCTTTGTTTATTTATATTTCTCGCCCACAAACACACGCCCCTTTGTCCAGTGCCCCCCCACCCCACCCCACCCCTCTGTTTACTCTTCCTCTGTCTTCATCTCAGCACGTCTGGTTCAGTTCAGGTCACCTCAGTTCAGTCCAGTTCATTCATTCATTCTTATTCTGTAATTCTGATGACAGGGATGTGGTGCGCCTGGAGTCCACACAGAGTCATTTGGCACAGAACAGGAACATACCCTATACAGGGCATCACACACACACTCACACACACACACAGTGGACAATTACACCCAGTCACTCCCTCACACAAAGCTGCGGAAAGTCAGTCCACTTACCAATGTGTGTGTTTGGACTGCATGAGGAATACAGAGCACCAGGAGGAGACCCCCGCCGACACAGGGAGAACACACCACACTCCTCCAAGACAGTGAACAGAGATTGAACCCAGGACCCCCAAGACCTTGGATCTTCTGTGTCCACCTCTGTCCTATTCAGTACATTCAGTAATAGAGAATTCTATTACACAAAAATCAAGTATTAAATAATAATAATAATAATAACAATACTGCTATTATATTTATTATTTTAGCTGTTTCCTCAACTCTCACGCATTAGGTTGTTATTCATGGGGTGGTCAGCAGGTGGCAGTAGAAGACAGTTTCTTGCCACAGCTGAATTCCTGCACCATCTGCTCAACTTTTCACGAGAAACAAAACAACCCAGCTTTTCTCTTCAGTGAGGCTCTGTTTATCGTCTACAGCGCTCTCCATCTGCACCAGAGAGTGAGAGTCATCTACACACTCTTCCTCTCTGTTACACCTCGTTGAAACATCACAAAGTTTATCGGGAGGGAAAGGGGGACTTTCCACCATATTTCCCCCCTCTCTTTCCAACTTGCCTTACTTCTCTTTTTTTTCTCCGTCTTTCTCAATTTGCCTTTCCCTTTATTGTTTCTCTCTCACAACTTTCTCTCACATCTTGTTTATACTCCCTAACTACTTCTCTCTTTCTGTCTCTCTCTCTCTATATATACCTCTATTTCTCTGCAGTTTTATCATGGAGTGTGCTCTTGTTTTCATCATGCTGTGTGTGTGTGTGTGTATGGGGGGGTAGGTTCCCACAAAGACATGAATACACACACCCAGTGCATCTCTGAGCTAAATCGTATGACCCACATATTGAAAAAGAGAAGGATTATTCATCTAAATGAAGTGGACTGTGGGTCGGAGGATGAGCTGAAACGCATCACTGAAGCATTTCACGTGGCAATGTCATTCAGGCGAACTGTTTTATACTCTATCCCCTACACACACACACACACACACACACACAGATGCTTTCTGAGGCATGGCTGGAAACAACAGGTCAGTGACAAAGCTCTTCTTTCAGCAGTATTACAGAATTATGGCAGTGAATCAGGAGTTTACACACCTACGTACAAGCTACAGCTGGTTTATAAAAGCACAGAATAGTAATACATCGGTCTTAAACACGCAGTCATCATGTGCAAAAGTTTAGATTTCCTTGGCAATTGTACAGGTTTTTGGTGGCGTGTTAGTGTGTGTTGTGCTGGTGTAGAGTGGATCAGACACAGCACATGCAGCTGGAGTTTTTAAACCCTGTGTCCACTCTGTGAGACACTCCTCCCTCGTTGGTCCACCTTGTAGATGTAAAGTCAGAGGCAGTAGCTCATCTGTCGCTGCACAGTGTGTGTCGGTCGTCCTCTAGGCCCTCATCATTTGGGTGGATTTCTGTGGTTGGTGGGCTATTCTCACTCCAGCGGTGTCCAGAGGAGTGTGTTTGATGCTGAAAGGTTGCTGGTTCGACTCCCACAAACAAAGTATGAAAAGTAACAGGTAGATTACAACCTGTGGCGTGCACATCTTATATTGTTTGGATTTCCCCCACTGTGGGACTAATAAAGGATTATTTTATCTTATATATTCTCATACACACGTCATATCATAAAGCATTGTGGAGCTCCTCTGTGTTCATATGTACTTTGTTTCTGATATTGATTTTTGCGGTCAGTAATGTGTCTTATGTCATATTATGTAGCCACATGTAGCTATTCCACTGTGAAAGGGAGTTGTGCTGGAGTTCTGGAAAGGGGGATGGGGAAGGGAAGTGGAGAGAAGACTGGGAGGGGGGGCAGAGAGAGGGGAGGAGAAAGAGAAAGAGGGTTGAAAAGGGGACAGGGAAGGGAAAGGAGGAAGGCAGAGAGTGAGAGACAAAGAAAGAGGGAGAGGGAGGGAGAATAACGGACTGTGTGGGTGTGGGAGAGGACGTGAAGCAGAGTGAGCTGCGCTCTGTGTGAAAGAGGAGAGTAATTCCTGGGTAATTCCTGATGAAAACACAACCTACTGCTTCTAAAGCCTTAAAGCCTTTAAGGTAAGGAGCTCAGCCGCTGCTTCCAGCTCTGTTTATTCTCTTCTTATTTATCTTTTATTGAACTGATCTGTTGGAAAACACTGAAAAGTGGTAACCCCAAAGTGTAGGGCTCCTCAGGGTTTCCTCCACCAGATCTGAGCTGTGCTCCGGGGTTATTTTAAGAAAGTCTGCTGAAGTCTGTGAGTTTACACAGCAGGCTGTTGTTGTGTGTGAAGGTTTCCAAAGGCTTTGTGCAGGGTTTTAATCTCTCCTCTCTCAGCCCACAGCTTCGGCTGTTGTTGTCTCTTGTTTCATGGGACGAGGTTAAAACTTAGAGCGGGTAATTTCTTCTGTAATTTTTGCGAAACCTGTTGGGGCTGTCACTTGTTGCTGCAAGTCTGTATATGACTCTTCTGATAGGAATCATTTCAGTGAATCTGAGGCGGAAGAGTGCTTCTGCCAGCAGGAAAAAATAAAAAATAGAGCCATTTAGAAGTGTGTCACAATTATGACTTTCTCCCTAATGATAAAGGGACAGGAACTCGTTTGTGTGATAATAATGCCTCAGCATCTGTTAAAGTGATGATGAGACCTTATTATGACACACCAAGTGAATATTACAAATCACCAGATAATTGTATACTAAGAGGCTAAGTCGTTATTATGAGATATTAAGTCATTTTTATGAGATGCTTTGTCAGTTGTATAGGATCCTAAGCCATCATTATGAGACCTAGCCTCAGTATGAGATTCACAGCCTTTTATTTTGAGCTCCTAGGTCATTATTAAAGGAGCAATCTGTAATACTGACACCACACGTTTATAATAAGGGCTACGATACGTTTTCAAAACAGTGTGGAGAGAGCCGTCTGCCTCCTCCAGCTCCTCCCCAGACGCGAAGCTGGACCAGGTGTCAGTTTGAGAACATACACCAATCCTAACTCTAACTGAACATACACAAACAAGCAAGAGACAAGTTTAAAAACGTTGGACTGTAATAGCTAAAAGAATGTGCCATGATCAACATATTTACAGAGAAAAGTCTTCATCGTTTAAGTAAAACCTCCACGAGCAGATGCCGTTTCCACTGCATTTACAAGCCTTTAATATTCAAATTCACATTAAATATTTCTACTAGAAGAGGTTACTTATCGATTTACCGGTATAGATGTCCTTTTAGGTGAGTCCCAATGTCCGTTCCACATTAAATGTGTCCATTTACAAGGTCTTACTGGTGCTATTAACCAGCATGTTGAATTCTTAAGAACTGAAGCTATAGCGCTAATCTTTGAAACTTTTTGAAGCAGCTTTTATTCCATTTTTCTATTTAAAACGCACAAACCAGTTCTACATCATTTCACTAAACATTTACCTATTTAAGCACCTATTAATTAAGTATTTTCCCTCTGTTTACAAGCCTTTAATATATAAATCCACATTAAATGTTTAGACTAGACAAGGATGGTGTTATAAACCATAAATGTAATTTTAGGAGGGAGATCCTTGCTTCTTATACACAATTTAGTCCTACCTTACATGGCTCATTTAAAAGTATTACTGACATTATTCTACAGCTTCTTGACTACTCCTTTCCACCTTAAACAAACAGCTATGTGAAGCTCAAGATATCGCTAAGGTTTATAAACTAAATTTATATTGTTCATATATGTTCACTTCATAGCTGTGATATGCTATATTTGTGGACCTGGCAACCCAGTGGGTTGGGGCAGTAATGTGATTGGACAAAGGACGGGATCCCTGTGGACCCATGTCACTCCAGAGTAGCTTAGGCGCTCAGCGTTCCAACGACATGTCAATCAAATCTGTAGACCAATCAGGGGCAAAGTTTGGCGATGCGCACCCAAGGAAGCGGGACAAACACGCAGCAGAGCGCATATGTTTTCAGCGCCTAACGGACCCAGACTCAAACGGTTCTATTCGGCAGCCACAAGCTCCACAAGCAATATTCAAGTCAATAAAAATGTTTCAAAGCTTAGATGTCGTGTGGGTGTGGGAGAGGACGTGAAGCAGAGTGAGCTGCGCTCTGTGTGAAAGAGGAGAGTAATTCCTGGGTAATTCCTGATGAAAACACAACCTACTGCTTCTAAAGCCTTAAAGCCTTTAAGGTAAGGAGCTCAGCCGCTGCTTCCAGCTCTGTTTATTCTCTTCTTATTTATCTTTTATTGAACTGATCTGTTGGAAAACACTGAAAAGTGGTAACCCCAAAGTGTAGGGCTCCTCAGGGTTTCCTCCACCAGATCTGAGCTGTGCTCCGGGGTTATTTTAAGAAAGTCTGCTGAAGTCTGTGAGTTTACACAGCAGGCTGTTGTTGTGTGTGAAGGTTTCCAAAGGCTTTGTGCAGGGTTTTAATCTCTCCTCTCTCAGCCCACAGCTTCGGCTGTTGTTGTCTCTTGTTTCATGGGACGAGGTTAAAACTTAGAGCGGGTAATTTCTTCTGTAATTTTTGCGAAACCTGTTGGGGCTGTCACTTGTTGCTGCAAGTCTGTATATGACTCTTCTGATAGGAATCATTTCAGTGAATCTGAGGCGGAAGAGTGCTTCTGCCAGCAGGAAAAAATAAAAAATAGAGCCATTTAGAAGTGTGTCACAATTATGACTTTCTCCCTAATGATAAAGGGACAGGAACTCGTTTGTGTGATAATAATGCCTCAGCATCTGTTAAAGTGATGATGAGACCTTATTATGACACACCAAGTGAATATTACAAATCACCAGATAATTGTATACTAAGAGGCTAAGTCGTTATTATGAGATATTAAGTCATTTTTATGAGATGCTTTGTCAGTTGTATAGGATCCTAAGCCATCATTATGAGACCTAGCCTCAGTATGAGATTCACAGCCTTTTATTTTGAGCTCCTAGGTCATTATTAAAGGAGCAATCTGTAATACTGACACCACACGTTTATAATAAGGGCTACGATACGTTTTCAAAACAGTGTGGAGAGAGCCGTCTGCCTCCTCCAGCTCCTCCCCAGACGCGAAGCTGGACCAGGTGTCAGTTTGAGAACATACACCAATCCTAACTCTAACTGAACATACACAAACAAGCAAGAGACAAGTTTAAAAACGTTGGACTGTAATAGCTAAAAGAATGTGCCATGATCAACATATTTACAGAGAAAAGTCTTCATCGTTTAAGTAAAACCTCCACGAGCAGATGCCGTTTCCACTGCATTTACAAGCCTTTAATATTCAAATTCACATTAAATATTTCTACTAGAAGAGGTTACTTATCGATTTACCGGTATAGATGTCCTTTTAGGTGAGTCCCAATGTCCGTTCCACATTAAATGTGTCCATTTACAAGGTCTTACTGGTGCTATTAACCAGCATGTTGAATTCTTAAGAACTGAAGCTATAGCGCTAATCTTTGAAACTTTTTGAAGCAGCTTTTATTCCATTTTTCTATTTAAAACGCACAAACCAGTTCTACATCATTTCACTAAACATTTACCTATTTAAGCACCTATTAATTAAGTATTTTCCCTCTGTTTACAAGCCTTTAATATATAAATCCACATTAAATGTTTAGACTAGACAAGGATGGTGTTATAAACCATAAATGTAATTTTAGGAGGGAGATCCTTGCTTCTTATACACAATTTAGTCCTACCTTACATGGCTCATTTAAAAGTATTACTGACATTATTCTACAGCTTCTTGACTACTCCTTTCCACCTTAAACAAACAGCTATGTGAAGCTCAAGATATCGCTAAGGTTTATAAACTAAATTTATATTGTTCATATATGTTCACTTCATAGCTGTGATATGCTATATTTGTGGACCTGGCAACCCAGTGGGTTGGGGCAGTAATGTGATTGGACAAAGGACGGGATCCCTGTGGACCCATGTCACTCCAGAGTAGCTTAGGCGCTCAGCGTTCCAACGACATGTCAATCAAATCTGTAGACCAATCAGGGGCAAAGTTTGGCGATGCGCACCCAAGGAAGCGGGACAAACACGCAGCAGAGCGCATATGTTTTCAGCGCCTAACGGACCCAGACTCAAACGGTTCTATTCGGCAGCCACAAGCTCCACAAGCAATATTCAAGTCAATAAAAATGTTTCAAAGCTTAGATGTCTTTTACTAGTTAGGTTTCCCCCACTGAGGACATTTAAATGCAGCAGGGGGTGTGGGGGAAGTTGCCTTGCTCTACAGCCAATCAGAGTGCAGCTCTCGCCTTTTAACACATCAGTCATTTAAAGGAACACTGTACTCAGTGTGAAACAAGTGTAAACATCAGAAATAAACTCAGTACATCAGAATAAATCACACCATAACTAAGGGTTTTTACAGTTTGGTGAGGGGTAAATGGCCACTTGGTGAGGGACAGGAGACGAGTTTCTCATAGAAATTAAAGAAAAACACTACGATGTTGAAATTAGGTCTAGACAAGATATATACACTGTAATTTTGCAGTAAAAGTAATCATTTTCCTTGTGGAGAACTTGGGGTCTATAGAGACACTGGGAGAGGCCATCTGTCCACTGTCTGCTCCAGCTTCAATAACTTCAGATCAGTAGGAGATATCAACTCCAAATTTTACCTGATGAAAGTAGACACCTGGAGACACACCATTTTAAAAGGAAAAAAGTAACGGGACTCATGAACTCTTCAGTTTATAGTCACTAACATTTTTTTTTCCAAATATAAGAAAAGCGCCTACATTTATTTGTGGTTTTCATAAGCTTTTGACCACTTCATGTATATTTCAGGACTCTAAATGGTTTCTTTTACAAATTTGAAGGGTTTTCTATAAAAATAAATCATAAAAATGCCTCTAGTTTATTCAGTGCCTGAGGAATGGGAATATCGGCTTTACATATCGGCCACCGGCCACTACTGCTGTCTAAAAATCGGCATCGGCCTCGGCCATCAAAAAACCCATATCGGTCGATCACTAACTCCAGTACATCACCAATAGCTACACATTTATTCAGGTGTTCACTCTCCATTCTCTCCCACTGATTGGAAACTGTGTTCATTGTCTGTGTCTCTGTACTGTTCACATAGCCTTTGTCCATGCGTTTGCACTTTAAATTCTCTCATCCTCATTTCATAGCAATTAACAACACAGCAACAAACGTTTCAGTTGGCGCTCCCCAATAAAATCTCCATGTTTTCTGCTGAGAAGTGATGCTATGTCTTTATATTTCAGTCCAAGATCAAAGTAAAATTCAACGAGCTGCTCCATAGTTCACCTGACACGCACAGCAAGCACAGTACCACGGAGCCCACAAACTATTTGCGAGGGAAAACATTATCCTTGTGAAGGAACGCAAAAGTCTTTTTCACTTGAATTCTCCATTCGACCTTAATTAGGCAACTGTGCCAAGATGAAGATGGCGCTATAGATTTAGAACCAACTCTTACTCCACACTTTATCTGTTTAAAACACACAAACCAAGTGTATATCATGTCACTAATACATCTTCCTACCCAAGTGAAAGGCTAATATTAGTGTTATTGGCCTGCTTGATTTCTCCGTTCCACCTTAAATAGCCAAATCTGCGATTTATTTATTTTTTTAAATAAATCTCTTACTCCTTAATATCTTCAAACACTCAAACTATGGAATATACACCTTTAATCTCTACATAGGCCTCCATTTTTATTTATTTATTTAATTATTTATTTATTTATGGAAATTACTTGCTGTTTGTTCAGGAAGAACTCTGGATCTGTCTTATAATCTTGCTGCCTCCATCTTTCAAACACATGGCCAGTATTTCCTCTCTTTTTGCTCTGGTCATGGAGATTCTTCAAAGGGTACCAAGGCCTTTTAGATCCAGTAAAATACAACATTGTCTCTGTTTGCTTGTGGGAGGGTGTGTGAACTGTATTTGGGATTTGACTGAGGGTGGGAAACTCCAATAGAGTTAGGGTTAGGGAATGGACCACAGAGGCACTAGTGCTTCAACTTAGCATGTTTCCTTAACCTGTGATCACACCCCCTGTTACATTTATGACAGAGTATAGTGTGTATATATTACAGATTGCTCTTTTAAAGCAGATACAACATATACATTTTCTGGTCAGATATTGATTGTGGATGACAAGTGTTCATTTACCTCATCTCAGAAATATTGAATGGCACACCCTTATTCCAGAGAACACTGTTCCACTGCTCCACAGTCCAGTGCTGAGGGGGATTTATATACTTCTAGCTGCCAGTTGGCTTTGCTCATGTGTAGCTGCTACAGTCTCATTCTAGTAGTTGATGCTTTCTATACAGGTTATATCATGTGTGTGTTTGCAGTGGCTGTAAAATATATAAATACAGTGTATCATTTCTGTAGCAGGAGCCTAGAGAAAACATTACGAATCCTGAGACAAGAATAAAAAGTCCTTGATCTTTCAAAACAATGCAGCCGGGAACAATCAGCCTCTTGTCCGCCACAAGTTTATATCCTCTTCCCTTCCCACCATCACTGCCAAGTCCACATCCCAGCTACTGGTCAAGACTCGCAGTGGGCTTAGAGCTGAGGTGGAGATGCAGAGGTCAGCTTAGGAGAGCCTTTCCAACACTGGACAATGCAGTTTTAACATTTCCGCTGGTTTGACAGACCTGCTGCAGCTCATCTGCTCATTTTAAATCCCTTTTAATGAGGTTAATGCCCACTCTGTCCCTAAAGTCGTAGACACATCATATAATAAGGGAATTCAGCTCCACCATGGTGCACAGAGACATATATTTACAGTTACTCTTTTGATAACCTCTTTAGGTAAGCATGAGTTTAAATGTGACTGTCTGGAGCAGCTGCACATGAGCCTAAGATCGCCATGCTCAATGCCTCGCAGGGGCTACAGGGGTATACATCTCCTCAGCAATTAACTGTGTACCTGCAGCTTTGTGTTCTCTTGACTGTTGAAGCTCTGTCCGGTACTATGGGATGATTTGTTGTGTCAGATCTAATCATCCAAATTTGGTACTTGACCTTTAGGGGTGGGCGATATGGCCCAAAAAATAAATAAATAAATAAATAATAATAATAATAATGTAGAAAAGAATAATTAACATTTGGTTTGTGTTGTAAATAACTGTAACTTACCAAAACTCTGATTTTGTAAAAAATAATAAATGTAACAAATAAAAAACATTTACCACAAATCTAAAGTTCAGAAAATGTAGCACATGCACATAAACAACAAACACAAATAATAAATAAAAAAATACTCTTAAAGCATCACAGTAAATAACAAAATAATACAGAGTAGTTGCTCTGCTGAAACAATGTGTTCTGTCGGCATGGGATAGACCTCACTGGCTGCTGAACTCCTTGAGGCTTATTATTATTATTATTATTATTATTATTAATTTCCTCAAACTCAAATGGGTGCTTCTGTTTGAGGTGGTGAAACTGATCACTTGTTACAGCCTTTTGTCGTTACAGGCCTCTTTCATATCTTGCATATTACTGTGGTTTACTGTAGATCAGATGTTCTGTTATTGTAGATCAGATGTTCTGTTATTGTAGATCAGATATTCTGTTACTGTAGATCAGCTATTCAGTTACTGTATATCAGATCCTCTCCTCTATTTGGAATAAACTCTTCCACCACAGAACCACTTTCTTTTACAGTGTTGCTGTACCTCAGTGACTCTTTATGAACTTACGCCATTTTACTTGTAACTGCATGACGTCATTATGTAAACTAGTCAGAATATCATTATCACCACAATACGGTTTGAAAAAATGTATATGACACAGTCCTACTCACATCTCTGATGTGCTTTTGACTAAATGCCATCAGATCCTCACAGCAATGTTCCTACATCTAGTGTAAACAATTCCAGGAGAACAAAAAGCTGCTTCCACAGCGAAGGTGGACACACTCACAGTTTATAAATACCCTTGATTTCAGGAGAAAGGTGTCCACAGATACAAACGTGTGTGTGTGTGTGTGTTGGAGCAGAAGAATGTGGTACTGTATCAGATGATATCTACTTGTCTCTACCCTGGATCAGTTCTCTAATCTACCACATGTTACAAAAATAACAAGCTTTGCATGTGGCCAGAATATTCCAGAAAATATATAAAATACACTGATAGACATTTTTACACATTGTCAGGGTAGAAAATGCTCTAAAACAGTAGAAATGCTCAAAAACACTTCAGTCCGTTAACTTCAACTGAAAGTTAAGACGTTCAGCTTCTTGGAGACCAGAGATTTTGTTCTGACAGATAATTTGCTTGTTTATGATAGTAGTAAGAATTTGGGTGCCCCTGATCACATGAGTTTTTTCTCTCTTCCTATTTCTTTGTTTCTCTTCCTCTTCTCACTCTCCCTTTCCTCTTCTCCCTCTCTCTCTCCCTCCCTTTCCTCTCTCCATCTCTTCCTCTTCTCTCTCTCTCTCTCTCAGGTCCAGAGGTGTGCAGTGAGTGTTCCGCTGACATTGACAAGTGGACTTTAGTCATCTTTCCAGGAATATTCCTCCTTGGACAGGCTCACACACACACACTCACTGAGACACACTCTCTCAGACAGGGACGCCCAGTCTCTCTGAAGATATCTGGTGACTGATCACTCACTCACTCAGAAAACATCTTAAAGACCCACACACCACAGACCTACCCCCACTGACATGGCCAGTGTGTGTCCGTACGGCCGCTTCACACATGCCATTGTGCGAAGTATCCCAGAGTGCTTTGGTCAGCAAGAAGAGGGTGGTGAGAGTGTGTCAGTGGACGTGGCGAAGGCTCAGCGTCAGTTCGGGGTCCTGACAGGGGCTCTGAGGCAGAAGGTAGGACTCCAGCTCATAGAGATCCCTCCGGACCCCCAGCTGCCCGAGAGCTGGAGGATCGAAGATACAGCCGTCATCCAGGGAGACACAGCGCTCATCACACGACCGTTTAAACAACAGAGACGAGCAGAGGTCACACACACACACACTTAAACACACATGAATGTGTGAAACTGTCGACAGGTGTGAGTGAGAGTGTGAAATTATCCACCAGTGTGAGTGACTGAGTGAGTGTATGAAACTGCTCACAGGTGTGAGTGGGTAAAACTCTACAGGTGTGTATGAGTGAGTGAGAGACTGGGTAGAACTCCACAGGTGTGAGCGAGTGAGTGACTAGGTAAATGGGTAAAATTTAGCAGGTGTGTGTGAGTGACTGGGTGAGTGTGTGAAACTCTCCACAGGTCTGCGTGTGTGTGAGTGACTGGGTGAGTGTGTGAAACTGTCCACAGGTGTGAGTGACTGTGTGAGTGGGTGATGCTGATGTGATGGGCTGGTGCCCTCTCTGGGGCGAGCTTCTGTCTCGTGCCCAATGTCTCTGGGCTCCAGACCAACCCCAACCCTGATCAAGATGAAGTTCTTACAGAAGATGAATGAATGAATAATGGTTTATGATTTGTGGGCATTTTGAATTGATAACAACAATCTCGAACGAACTTTAGAAGAGTTACTTTGGTCAAACTCTGCGTGAGTGCAGACATTTTGTGGCAGATTATTTTGACACCTGTTGAAATTGCCCTATAAGTATTTAATTTTGTTTTTAATTGATTGATTGATTGATTAATTAGTGTGTGTGTATCTACACAGGCGGAGGCAGTGAGACGTGTTCTGAACGAGCTGAACGTGACGGTCGTGGAGATGGGGGTGGAAGAGGGCGTCTCTGGGGGAGCCACTCTGGAGGGCAGTGATGTGCTCTTCACTGGGAAAGAGTTCTTCGTGGGAATCTCCAAACACACCAACCACCGCGGAGCTGAGGTCCTCGCTGATACTTTCAGAGTAAGAACGGAGGAGCTTCCCCACTCACACACCTTCCGTTAGACCGTGGTGTATTGTTAGATAAAGCAGTTCACAGTGGAGTGTGTTGTTTGGGTTTACTGTGTTTCATCCATCTATTAATCATCCATCCACCCACATGGCCATTCAAGCATCAATCTATTATTCCATCCATCCACTGAAGCAGAATGTTCAAGAAGTTTACTAAATACGGGTGGGTGGAAGGATGATGGGTGCATGATGGGTGGGATATATATGATGGATGAATGTGTATGTGCTGAACTGGTTTGATAAATGGATGGATGAACTTTTACAAATGAATAAAAAGAAGGGCTTGACTGCATGGATGAATGAATGATTTGTTGGGTGCATTTAAGATGAGTGTAAAGAATGATGGATGGATGATGGATGAATGGGTGATGAGTGAATATTTGGATGGATTAATAAGGGATGGATTGATGGAAAGGTGCCTAAATGGAAGCATGAGTGGGATACTTGGATGGATATACAGATGATGTTTCAGTGCTTGACTGCATGGATGGATGAGTGGATGAATGACCTTTGCATTTATGAAAGGATGAAGAGAATGATTTGATGGATGGATGGATGTATGGGTTGGATGCTGAGATGTTTGTGCGGCTGTTTGACTGAACGGATGCATAGAAGAAAGAATCTACCTTTAAAAAAGTAATAATTGAAAACCAACACAGGAGACACATCTGTTTAGTCTCTTTCCTAATGTATCTGCCCCACCCCACCCGTTTACACCCATAATGCCCCAGAGGGTTGCCAACTTAGCCTCTAGTGTACATTAGGTTTGAAACTGGACCATTTAAAAGTTCATTTGTAGTTCTAAACATATTTATGGTGTCTTTTACTCACAGCGTCAATCATAAATGGACGACTATGCAAGTTAAGTGATGACATCATTTAGCAACTTTTACGACAGCCAATAGCTACTTTCCTTACTAAGGAGTTGGCAACACTGATTGCCAGTGGTCTTAACAGAATTCTTGTAGAGCTTCCACTGCCCCTCATCCGGTCCCCTCTTTGCACAGAGGTGATAATTTAATCATTTCATCTTCCTCCTCCTTCATCGTCCCCTTACTCCTCCTCAGACTTCTCTCCTTCCTCCTGCTCCTCCCCGCAAAGTCCTCCTGAAGTATTTCTTGTTAAACTGGCCTGGTGCCTGTGCTTTTCTAAGTTCATGTGAAGAAATCTCAGTGAAAATCTGAACTCCAAAGTCCATGAAGTCTCCAGACGGGGATGGACCCAGCTGTATTCATTTGTGTGAAGAAAAAAAAATGCTTCCTGTCAAATTTCTAACACCGTGAAAGCAGTGGAAAAGCAGACAGCTGCAGGGCAGGTGAGGAGTGCAGCCATTTCCACGTCTCAGATCTGCACAAGCCCATCACTTTGTGAAAACTGCTGAATTTAAAATCAGTTTCTGCTTTGAATAGACTGCCTCTGCAGCTGGGGTTTGGGCCTCTGTGGATTTGTGTATTCAAACACACAGGACGCAGCTCGCAGGTCCCTCGGCATTTCACTCAGGTCACTGGAAACCCTTTCTCTGCTTCTGTCCGACACCTGCAGTGGAAAAGTGTAGCTACAATCACAGACCGCTGGGACTACACACTTGGGCCTACTTTCTAATGTTCTGCACTAGAAAGGATGGATGGGTGGAGGCTTGGTTTGATGAAAGGATACTTGGAAGAATGGATAGATAGATAGATAGATAGATAGATAGATAGATAGATAGATGGATAATTAGATGATTGTATGGATAGACAGATACATGGATGGATGTATGATTGTATAAATGAATGGACGGATGGACGGTTTGATGGATGCTTGGTTAAATGGATGGATTGATTAATACTTGGATGGTGGGTACTTTAATGGATGGTGATAAACAATATATTGTGCAGTCTTATCTCTTTGTGTGTGTGTGTGTGTTCAGGACTTTGCCGTGTCCACTGTACCTGTGTTTGGAGGCTCTCGACTGAAGAGCATCTGCTCCATGGGGGGTCCTGAAACCATCATCTTCAGTAACACTGAGGGAGCCAAGAAAACCCAGCGGGTGAGTGGTGGATCAGTCTTAACTGACCACAGCAAAACATAAGGTTTGCTCTTTTATGATCAGAGAAAGTTAAGACTCTTAAAAACCTGGTAGACCACCAGAACTCTCTTCAACAGATATCTGCCCATCCGTCCTCCCATAGTGCAGCTTTACCCTCCTCTCCAGGATGGACAGTAGAGGAGTGTTTTATGCTGCGTTCACTGCTGACCCTGCTGTCCGCCCACTTCTCTAAACGTGTGAGGTCGTTTTTGCTGTAGATGGCCATGACTGATGACATATGATCCTCACACTGCCCCCCGAGGTGCTGTGGTCCAGTTATGACCTCATTAATCTCCGGAGCAGAAAGTCGGAGAGCCCTTAATCCAGTTTTCCTCAGTCCCACCCCCAAAGACCCCCTACATGGAGTGTTTGTGTGTTTTTCTTCTTTGATCCAACAGCTATTATTAGTTCAGGGACGGCCTGAGTTCTGGTTCCTCTCAGTGTTTCTTCTCCTTCTCACTGTTGGTTTCTCTCGTTTTGTCTTCGACTTTTGTGATTTGGTTCCTCTCCTTTTTCTTGTCTATTTAATTTGTAGTTCTTTCTTTTCTTTTCTGTCTTGGTTCCTCTCATTGTTTCTTCTCCTTTTGAATCTTGGTTCCTCTCAGTGTGTGTTCTTCTTATCTTCTCATTGTTGGTTCCTTTTATTGATTCAGCATCTTTTGAAACGTGGTTCTTAGATTTTCTTCTCCTTCTGAGACCAAGTTTCTTTTTGTGTTCCTTCTTAATGTTTTTAGAGTTTTTTTTTTCAGTGTTTGTTCTGTGTTTGTATCTTGGTTTTTTTCTTGTTCGGCCATTTTTTTCTCATGTTCTTAAAGAGTTTATTCCCTCAGTGTTTCTTTCATAATCGTTGCGGCGTTTCCTTTAGAGCCTTGGATCCTCTCAACATTCTTTCCTCGTGCTCTTAGAGGGTTTTTCCATCTGAGTCTTTGTTTCTGCTGGTATTTCTTCTTTTTTTCATCCTTGGGTTCTCTCAATGTTTCTCCATTATAATATTTGGGAGTTTTCCGTTTTAATCTGTGTTCCACTCAGTGTATCTTCTCCTTTGAGCCTTCGTTGCTTTCAGCCTTTCTTCTCCTGAATCTTTGGTTCTTATCTGTGCTTTCTTCATGCTCCTGTCTTCTATTTAAATGAATCAGATAAAGAGCCATATCTAAAGTAAAAGCAAACAAACTCTTTAGCAAAATAGGGTGTGTTTTAATTATGCTGCACCAGTTCAGCACAAGGAACATGGTCAGAATCAAAATGGTGCATGGCCCACTGCTTGTTTGTGAAGTGTAACTGTCTGTTCACTCCATTGCCAGTCCTTCCTCTGAATAGAGCTGTCCAGCTCACATTATGCGACTGGAGCATGCATCCTGTCTGAGTGTGCTTTTAATGACCTGTAAATCTACTTTGTTCATTTCAGCAGGACAGATAATCCTCCTCCTCCTCCTCCTCCTCTAATAACTCTCCTGTGTGGCTGTGTTGTTGCAGATGATGGAGCAGCTGACCGATCATCACTATGACATTTTGTCGGTGCCGGAGGACGTGGCCGCTAACTGTGTCTATGTGCGAGGTCCTGCTAAAGTGGACTATCTCCTCCACCCTACGGCAGATGAGTGTCCCAACAGTGTATCAGTGAGTTTCTAATCTTTTATCTTTATTTCACAACATGGATTTCTATAAAACTTCACTTCACAATATTAGCCACTTTATCAGAAACCCCTGCCTTCTGCTTCCACTCACTGCCCACTTTAAGGAAAACCGGCCCCAGGTGTTTACAGTAAAGTCCAAGTTAAGGGTTTCTTAAAATAAAATCGCTTGCGCAAAATGTCATAAGTCGTTTTCTTAGTGTTCATTTATGTATTTAAGTTTTTTTTTTCTTATCTTTGTCTTATCCCTTAAGGAATCCCTTAGTTTGCTAAACCATTGCCCAAAAACACCTTAGCAACCAAATTAAGGAAAACAATTGAAGGTACCTCTGATAGGGTCTTAACCGCAACATGGCCGAGTTAATGGCGATAAATGAACCATGTCCCGAGGAGAGTGTTCCATGACCAAGAGAAACCCCTGGATACGCTTAATGACGAGCAGTTGATTTTAAATTATAGATTTGATCGGCAGTCAATCCATGATTTGTTTAATCGTCTTTAGTTGGATTACGCTACTTTCTGCAGCTGTGCTCTTTCTGCTGCGATGCAGTTAATGATTGTGCTATGATTGTATGCTACGGGATTATGGAGCTCTATTAGGGTCAAAAGTTTTGTTCATTTGAAAAAAAAAATCTGAAACTGAAAGTTCAAATCTTGAGATTGAACTTTGAAAAATACAACAATGTATTCAAAACTGAAATAAGTGTAGGATGATTTTTTTTTCAGTTTAAATAGAATTTAGATTCAATTATTTAATTTTTTTAAATAAATAATTTTTTGTTTTTCACTTTCCTATTTATTTTAATATTTTGAAGTCATATTTTTCATTTGCAGATTTTATCTTTTCAGTCACAGATTTTATTTTAACTTTCAGCAGCATAACCAGTTTAAATTAAAGCACGATTTACAGTTGAACAGAACATCAGACTAAGAGCCTGGGGAATAAGGAGCTTGTTCAGATTCGTTACCGACTCGCTGCAGCTTTGTCCTGACGGAGCGGACTCCATCACCAGCAAAGTGCTGGGAAACTGAAGTGTGGCTGTGGAACTACGCTCTGACAGAGTTTATAGCTCTTTTACTGCGATAGGTGCCGAATGTTGTCTAAAAGAGCTCACTATAAAGGACTTTGTCACTGAAGTCAATGTTTTACACTGAATATTGCGTAAAATGTGTTCAGTGATTATTGTATTTTTCAAAGATCAATCTCAAGATTTGAACTTTCAGTTTCAGATATTTTTTTTTTCAAATGAACAAAACTTTTGACCCTAATGTAGCTCCATACGGGGTCCTTCCAGTCAGAGAAAGGTGAGGTATTTCATGTCAGTAAGTCAACAGTGTACCAAATATTCACCAAGTTTCAAATGTCCTCGCCTGTCTGGTTTTATTATATTCCTCCAGAAATGTTATCTTTTCCTCCCCTGACCAATTTCGTTTTCTTTTCTTCCATTTTTTTCTGAAATGTTTGTGAGCTGGTACAAGAGAGGCGACAACGGGTATCACAGCCAGTGCATGTAAACAATGGTTTCCATGGAAACCATTGTTTTTACTCCCATAAAAATCTGTTAGTGCAGTAAATCCCTAAGGAAATCGTTTAAGGGATTATGTCCAATTTATTTACCATAAGTAAATCCCTCAGCTAAGAAGAAATTAACCCTTAAGTGTCATACTTAAGGGGAAAACCTGCCCCTGACTTGAACAATAGATTTACAGTCACAGTTACAGTCAGTTGTAGAGCATCTGTTATTGCACAGTTTATCAGCCATCGTCTACTCCAGTCAACACTGGTCTGTTTTAGACCCCAGGGCTAGCTCTTGTCCAGACATTATTGGAGTGGAGGACCATCCTCAGCACAGCAGTGGGGTTTCGTGGTGATGTGGGTAGTTCTGGTACATGCTTTTCAGACACAGCCTTGTTACCAAAACTTTTACAGACTTCAGAATTGATAGCACAATTTGTTGGAGGGCTCTACAGATGGACGCACACATTTAACACAACAGAACTGAGCAGAGAGTGTTCTCCTCTGACCGCATTCAAATCCAATGACGTTTTGTTGGCAGCACTGTGAACTTAACATACCTCAAAGGACATTCTGGCTAGCCTTCGCTCTCCCAGTTCCACAGCATCATATGATTGGTGGAGAACTTGTCATGACTTAAAGGAAAATAAAATATACAGTCTATATTCCCTTATTACAATAACGGTACTGCTCAATCAATTAGACTTTTCTCTACATTTCAAGAATCTTATTGAACTCGCCAGCTTTTTAGGAAGTGCAGCAGATGTGCTGGAGCAGACAAGTGGTCTGGAAAGCCCCGCTTCATTTTGGCATGTCCCACCATAAGTCCCGAGAGGGTCTCGCCCTGTCTCTCTCTCTCATAGAATGATTGGTATTGCTGACCTTAAAACAATGTAAACTCCCCATGGTTTACGTTCGCGTGACAAAAGAAGGATCCACAATTTTTTAACATACCCTCTACACTCGGCTGTGCTTCAAATCTCATTCTTAACCCTGTGCCTTTGACTCTTCTAGCTACTTGTTAATATTGGAAAGCAAAGCAACCTTAGCTCTATCGCCTCCTGGTTGTAAAACTGGTACAAGTGAGCCATAGCAAAATCAGTAAAAACTAGTTCCTCTCTTAAAGGGAAAAACTACAACTGTAGGGAAAGCTCAGCATCTTTTAAGGTAGAATGGTGTGTTTGAGGAGGAAAAGACACTGTTATTTGTACGTGGCTGAAGTTTAACTTGTCTGTTTTTATTCACTGCTTGAATTACCACAGAAACTCATTTGTAACTGGGTTGTTATGTTTAGTAGCTATTTCAGTCTGCGTTTACTTTCACGCTGTTAGCACTGTCCCGAATTTAGAGACATTTCCATATACAGCAAAAATAAGTAAGTGTTACCCAGTGAACCCAGTAACAAAAAGAATGAATATTAAAATATTTAAAAACCAAATGTGTGTTACATCCAGTTATCCAGTTCAGGGTCGCAGTGGGTCTGGGGCCGACCCGGAATCATTGGGCACAAGGCAGGAACACATCCTGGAGGGGGCACCAGTCCTTCACAGGGCGACACACACTCACACCTACGGACACTTTTGAGTCACCAATCCACCAACCAACATGTGTTTTTGGACTGTTGGAGGAAACCGGAGCACCCGGAAGAAACCCACACAGACACAGGGAGAACACACCATACTCCTCACAGACAGTCACCTGGAGGAAACCCACACAGACACAGGGAGAACACACCACACTCCTCACAGACAGTCACCTGGAGGAAACCCACGCAGACACAGGGAGAACACACCACACTCCTCACAGACAGTCACCTGGAGGAAACCCACAAAGACACAGGGAAAACACACCACACTCCTCACAGACAGTCACCCGGAGGAAACCCACAAAGACACAGGGAAAACACACCACACTCCTCACAGACAGTCACCCGGAGGAAACCCACAAAGACACAGGGAAAACACACCACACTCCTCCTCACCAATTTTTTAATTAATAGCTACATGTAGTGTGTAAGATGATATTTTTTCTAAATAAACTACAGTCTACAAGATCCATTCTGTTCAGACTACAGTGAGAGTTTAGTCCTGCACGTGCTGTCTGAAGTTTAAACCCACACTGCCCACAGTATTTTGAATAAGACCACAATGTAGGGCATCCAAACATAAAAGAGCTCATTTACATATGCCCATATTAACCAAGGGACAAAAGATACAAATACAAAAAAAGATGTATGATATGGCCCCTTTTAATAAATGCAGAGATAAAGAAAAGGAAAGCAATCATTAAAAGGTAAAATAAGCAGAGGAAATCTTTAAACACCAGCACTAAAATATTACTACTGTAATTATTATTAGTAGTATAACATGGATAATAATTAATAGCAAGAGAAGGCCTTGACTGGAGCCAGAAGAATAATACTTCGCCTATTAGCATTGTTCTACTTTACATTTACATTCATGGCATTTGGCAGATGCTCTTTTGCGGAGTGGTGTTAATGTTTTTAGCATTAGCCTTGGGCCGTTTCCTCAGGTGAAGCCTACAGCGTCTACTCTGTATTCATCACTCTTTGCTGAAGCGAATGCTCTAGTTATCAGTCTCTCTAATTACCTCCAGGCAATTAATAATTCATATAACAACCATGTGTCTAGTGTGTGGTAGTTCTTTCTGAACTTTAATTAGTCAAATTTACAGATTCAAAGAGCTGCTAATTACAGACAGGAGCAAAAGAGAAGAGAGAATGGCATTTCACAAAAAAAAGAGAGGCCATTTTCGCCATCTGAGGAGAGGGAAATTAAAGAGCATCAAACAGAATATTTAGAAGAACTGTGGCACACGCTAAAACAGACTGTCAGCATAAAGATATTTAGATGCTTTTGTTTGTGAGTCAGACAAACACCTTTTAATTACATAAGGAAACTTCCTGATAGAATTCATAAAGGCTTTAATCCAGAGGGGGCCGTAATGACAGCTTAATGTAATGGAGGCTTACATTACTGTAGTCTCAATTCTGGGTCCTAGCTGAACAGGGATTGAACTAAACAAATGGCGCCATCTTGTGGACTGAGACAGAAATGCATTTTGTAAGCTTTTAAAGGGGAAGTATTATGAATGATTGTATACATTATTTTGGGGATCTGGAGCTTAACAATCCAGCAACCGTGAAACAAGACCCCCCCATCTGTTCTCTGTGGGCTGCCGACGTTATTAAACCTTGGATGAAATGAGTCAAATCTAAGCTGTTTTGTGTGTTCTGCACGGTGATGCAGCAGGTAGTGTCGCAGTCACCGCTCCGGGTGACTGTCTGTGAGGAGTGTGGTGTGTTCTCCCTGTGTCTGCGTGGGTTTCCTCCGGGTGACTGTCTGTGAGGAGTGTGGTGTGTTCTCCCTGTGTCTGCGTGGGTTTCCTCCGGGTGACTGTCTGTGAGGAGTGTGGTGTGTTCTCCCTGTGTCCATGTGGGTTTCCTCCGGGTGACTGTGAGGAGTGTGGTGTGTTCTCCCTGTGTCTGCGTGGGTTTCCTCCGGGTGACTGTCTGTGAGGAGTGTGGTGTGTTCTCCCTGTGTCTGCGTGGGTTTCCTTCGGGTGACTGTCTGTGAGGAGTGTGGTGTGTTCTCCCTGTGTCCATGTGGGTTTCCTCCGGGTGACTGTGAGGAGTGTGGTGTGTTCTCCCTGTGTCTGCATGGGTTTCCTCCGGGTGACTGTCTGTGAGGAGTGTGGTGTGTTCTCCCTGTGTCTGCGTGGTTTCCTCCGGGTGACTGTCTGTGAGGAGTGTGGTGTGTTCTCCCTGTGTCTGCGTGGGTTTCCTCCAGGTGACTGTCTGTGAGGAGTGTGGTGTGTTCTCCCTGTGTCTGTGTGGGTTTCATCCGGGTGACTGTCTGTGAGGAGTGTGGTGTGTTCTCTCTGTGTCTGCGTGGGTTTCCTCCGCGTGACTGTCTGTGAGGAGTGTGGTGTGTTCTCTCTGTGTCTGCGTGGGTTTCCTCCGGGTGACTGTCTGTGAGGAGTGTGGTGTGTTCTCCCTGTGTCTGCGTGGGTTTCCTCCGGGTGACTGTCTGTGAGGAGTGTGGTGTGTTCTCTCTGTGTCTGCGTGGGTTTCCTCCGGGTGACTGTCTGTGAGGAGTGTGGTGTGTTCTCCCTGTGTCTGCGCGGGTTTCCTCCGGGTGCTCCGGTTTCCTCCCATGGTCCAAAAGTGAACTTTGATAAGTGGATTAGACACTCAAAAGTGTCCGTAGGTGTGAGTGTGTGTGTGTCACCCTGTGAAGGCCTGGCGCCCCCTCCAAATTGTGTTCCGGGCTTGCACCCTGTGATTCCGGGTAGAATGCTTAAATGCATGCTTAAATGTGAATTAAATGTGTGAGAGAGACAGAGAAGGCTAAGTTCTTCTTTTATTTATTTATTTAGTGTTGCTGTGCTGATTTGTTAACAATGAAAATTGGGCTCCCATGAGGGGCAACTAACTATGCATTTTAAAGTCCAGGTCCCCCTGATTAAACGTTTGGACCCCCTTAAAGCCACAAAACCTTGTAGTGTTATGTTATCAGTTAACCCAGTTTTCATTGTTTCTGTCTTCATGTGGAAAACATTCTGTCTTATTCATATTGTAAAAAAGGAAAATGTAAAATAAATAGCGTAACAACCGTGACCCTTAACTGGCTAACAGACAATGAAAAAATGAATGACATAGTATTGCTTATTTCTGTCATTGAAAACACACACTTCTCTCTACATTTTCATCAACTTCCTCTTGTGAACAACTGAATGTTTGTTTGTTTCTCCTGATGTATTGATGTAAAGCGACATGAAGTGAGAATAAATTTATTATTCTCCACTCTCTTTCAGGCCTTCCAGAAGCTGCCAGATTACACCCTCCTGCCCACAGCCTGCAGTGAGGCCTCCAAACTCGGGGGGGCACTCACCTCATTCTGCCTCCTTATTAATAGAAAACCCAATTACATATAAACCAGCCTTGTATTGCTTTCATAGTCATTTATGATTATAATCTGTGAGATTAATTTTCCGTCCTGTATTTATATCCTCAGTAGTAAGCCATTTTCTCTTAATAATAAAGTCAAAATCAGTCTGAAATCAATACCACTGGACCGTGATGTGTGTATAAACAGTACAGCAAAACGTTTAATGACACCTGCTTATCCAGCATTGCTTCTGAAGTTAATGATATTTAAAGGGTATTTGTCCCTCAATAACAGAGTGTGAGCCTCTAGGAAACTTACATTTTGTTGATGACTTAATGTTATTCAGCCACAAGAGCAATCCTGAGGTCAGTTTTGAATCACAAACAGCACTCCAGCTCATCCCAGAAGTGCCGTATGGTGCTTTACACAATGCAGCGCCAAAGGATCACAATTCCTCTCATCGTAAGGACAGCGCTAGCCAACATGGATGTGTGCTAGCTGCCATGTGTCTGGACTGTTACTGCGCTCCTCCACATGTTGAGCTCTGCGGTGACATTGTGTAAGCATCAGCTCAAAAAGAAGTGGTAGGTGCTTGCACTCACCCTCACAAATTGGTAGCACTGTGGGTGAGACTGGGTTAGCGTTATCTTTGACTTAACTGTGGATAAAAACAAGGAGTTTTAAAGTAGATTTAAAAACAATAAAGGGTAAAAATTTTATCACGTACCTAAGTTAAAGTTCAGAAACTATGTAATGTATGCATTCCTGGTTTGTTTTCCCACAGGGGCCACTTCCATTATATTTGCATTTCACAGCTACTTAACATTAGCTTACTACAATAGTCAACAGAAGCAGGAACCTGTACTATACCACAGCTGTGTAGAGACTCCAGGAACATCCCTGAACCTTACACAAATGTATAGTTTGAAACGGTTGTCTTCCCCATATAAATTTGTACACTGTAGTATTTTTACTTGGGGTGGAGGGTAGGAAATCACCACCCACTGATATTAGGGCAGTGCTGTAAACAAAGATTTACACTAGGGGGAGCCCAAAGCACAAAAGACCCTAAACTTACCTAGAGTTCCTTTAAAATGTGATCACAAGTTTGTGTAAGATTCAGGCTCCAGGGTGTATTCCATGAAGCAGGATTTCTTTGATTACCCAGTAAGCCATTCTCTCTTAGTAATAATCAACTTGCCTTAGATCAAAACCATGGGCTCTGAGTGTTTAAGTTGTCATGGTAACTCAAACCCTGCTTTGTGGAACAGCCCTCTGGTCTGATCATAACACAAAAACAAACCATGGTACAAGAGTACGTTATCAACTTTTACAGAAGATATTCAACATCTGGATTGTACATCCTCAGCTCAGACCACTAAACCTTTAACACCACTTTGTAACAACTAGTGTTAGTCCTAGTTGTCAGATGTGGCAGTTAAATTAAGCAGCAGTAAAGACTTGGAATAAACTTCCGAAAATTCTTATCACAGCAGCTGCTACCATCTCCCATAGTTATAAAAATGTAACTCACTGACTGAAGCCCTAAACGTGAGCACCAGAAACATACAAATTCCTTTATGTGAAACATTTAGTGTGTAAAAAAAGTGATTGAGACTAAAGTGAAATATTTTCATATTTATTTCAACTTTTCGTAGAAAGCAACAGGCATTTTAACGGTTGGACTTGGCCACTCTCTCCAACTCGTCCTTCTTCTTGATGGCGTAGGAGTTTGATGAGCCCTGAAGAAAAATAGAACAAAACAACCCAACAGGTTAATGATTCGTTTAGATTTTGTAAACAGACTAAATGACTCCCTGAATCAGCAAGCTCTGAATAAAGGATGTTTCTGAGCTGGTGATTGGCTGAGCAATGAAAAGCAGGAGCCAATGAATAAGCTGAGAAATTTATTATACGAGAACTATAGCACACCAGGACAACGAGGAATATCAGGATGTGACTCTAGTCTCGCTCCCTGGACTATGTCCCACCACTTAGTCGTGAAGAGACTAACATTTACACTGGGCACAGTTTAAAGCCAAAAACCAAATTGAACAAAGTCAAATAGGGGCCTTTCATCAATGGGCAAACATCTAATAACACTATTCAAGTTACCTTTGCAGCATTGATGAGCTCATCGGCCAAACACTCAGCAATGGTCTTAATGTTTCTGAAGGCGGCTTCTCTTGCTCCTGTGCACAGCAGCCAGATCGCCTGAAAAAGAGAAGTGGATTAGAAAAATCAACAGTCTGTACACAACAGGATTTGTTTTGAGTGTGCCATCAGTTCAGCTGTGTACAACTGTTAAACCCCCACAGCAGGGAAGTGAAACTTACTCATCACACACTCTACAGACTGCTGCACATTCTTTATTCAAAATCTCTCAATGGAACAAACTGGATTATGACATGTCTTCTTCGATATGTTAAAGATCAACAGCAGCTGTCTATTAGCGTAGCTCTTGTGATAATTGTGGGCGGAGCAATTACAGATACAGCAATAATTGTCAATAAAAATCACACGAATTTAAACCCAATGATTCCCAGAGACTAGTTATACTCTACGTCTACTCTCATTAGAAAACTAAATAAATATATAACTAACCAACTACATTCACTTTTATTTTAACTGATTTTACCACCTTAAACTTGGCAAATAAATTGAAATTATGCACATTCAGACAATGCTGCATAAGCTTCAGAAAGCCAACTATGGCCGTGTAACGTGTAAATCAACCATAGGTATTAAACCCTTTGCACAAATCTGCTAAACAAACACAGCACATATTAATGAATTTGGAGAATAACCATGAGATCTGTAGAAATCTTATAGTTGATGTTCCATTTCCTGTTTGTTCAAACGCACACTGAAGCACTGAGCTGCATTTTATTATTTGTGAAAGTATCATAAATAAATGTACTATAATTAATTATTAAGAGTCCAGACAATGGCCTGGATCTCAAAGCTGTTAAGTTTTCAATGGCACTCAGGGATGATGTTTCAGAGCTTGTGATTGACTGAGCAAAGGAAAGCAGCAGCCAATGAACTGACAAAGAAAGTTTGTTCTTGCGAGATTTATAGCACATCAGGACAATGAGAAATTGTCAGAATGTGACTTCGCTCTCGCTTCAAACACATCCGCGGCGCACACAAACCTACTGGGACGCCCTAACGTGTTCAACTACACTCACTTTAAACGCTCCCGTTTCTCATTCACTTAGCATCATCAAAATGTTCAAATAAATGTTTTATCATCTCCACAGAACAGGACAATTCTGGAGGAGCTGCACATGAGCCTAAGGCCTCCATGTTTAGTACCACGCATTGCCTGGAAGCCCTTACAGATTCTGCTCTGGAGCAATGGGGGGAAATTTGAGACGCTATTAAATATGTAAATAATTACTTAAATTATTAAAATTAGAATTAATCAATTTAATGTTGGATTAAATCATTTTGAAAGAGAAACTTAAATACATCTGATTAATTATTTATAATAATTTACATACAGACAAGCATATTAATAATTTATGATACTTTAAAAAAGCATTAATTATTTAACAGTTGATTTATTTCATGGTTGCTACCACTGTGCATCATGAAATTAAACCTGTCAACATCACCCAGAGTCGGTGGGCGGGACTAACTCTGATCCGGTTCTACAGTACAGCAAGCCATGACACAAGAGACAAGACAACCCCTAACACTTCAGTAAAATCATGTTTGACTCCTGACAGAATCTGAATCTTCACCCTGCGAACACCAAAGACAGGACTTCACTGTGGTGTTAAGGGGGGGGGGGGGGTAGTTCGGCTCGTGTGATGGCTGTGTCATGGCTTATGTTTGTTGTAGATCCAATCGACCCGTAAAGATCAACAGGTTTCATTATTTCACGGTTCAAAGTGGAGGCAGCTATTAAATGTGAAATCACTACATTTTTTAAATGACAATTAACAAAAAATATTGGGTGTGTTTAAATAATAAAATATATCAAGCATATGACGAATGAATGGACTCATTAAATCTATTTAAAAAACTAATTTATTCCAAGTTTCAATGAATGAATTCCCTTCACATTCCCTTACCTCTTTCTTGAAATATTTTAATTCTGTAAAAAAAAGTAAGTGAGCTCTAAAAAGTGCAGAATCGTGTTTTATGAAGGGGATGTGCGACTTATTTTTCAAAGTTATTTTAACTGGAGGCATCCCAACTCTACACAACATTGTGGTACACTCGTATGGAGTTTGTCTGAAGTGGCTGTTTGCCTGTACCTGGTTGACCCTGCGGAGAGGGGACACATCAACAGCCTGTCTCCTGACGGTACCGGCGCGGCCGATACGTGTGGAGTCCTCACGAGGTCCACTGTTGATGATGGCGTTCACCAGCACCTGCAGTGGGTTCTGAAAGAACGGGACGAGTGAACAATGATTAATCTGAATTACAAACCAACACCTCCTGGGTTTCAATCTTTACCTACTAGACCCTGTCTCTAACCAGGTGTGCATCTTCTATTGGTATAAAACCTTTTTAGAGTTTAGTCCGGTCCACATTGTCAATTTCACCTATGTCCCAAGACGTAAAATATCTGAGAAACCTGAGGCTGCATCTTCACATCTTTTCACAATGTTGCAAACAAGACCAGTAGAGAGATCAACACACTTAGAGGAGAACACTACATAAACTCTGTACTGTGGGGAAGGGTTAGGATCGTACAAACACAGAAAGACAAGGGACGCTGAACTTTACAAGTTCTCTTCCAAATAGTCTGTTACTTTAAGATCTGTGTGCATCCCGTCTATTGTTGTTACTTATAGCTCTCACGCATAAAAAAAGGCTTAAGGAAATTACTCTATAGACACCTGCTTTAATTTTTTAGATGGATACATCTGTTTCTGTGCTGGTGATCGGCTGAGCAATGAAAAGGAGCAGCCAATGAATAAGCAGAGAAAATATAATCTGCGAGAACTATAGCACACCAGGACAATGAGGAATATCAGGATGTGACTCTAGCCTCGCTCTGTGGATGCTCAGACACTGAGCTCTTCGTGTGAGAAGTGCTCACCTCTCCAGTGAGCAGGTGGATGATCTCGAAGGCGTGTTTCACGATGCGAACAGTCATCAGCTTCTTGCCGTTGTTGCGTCCGTGCATCATCATGGAGTTGGTCAAACGCTCTACGATGGGGCACTGAGCCTTGCGGAAGCGCTTGGCGGCATAACGGCCTCCAGAGTGAGGGAGGTACTTGGCGTACTTCTCCTTTACAGCGATGTAATCCTGAACAGAAGAGAAATAAAACATTTATTTCACAGAACCAAGTAAAGAGAGTCTGCCAGGCACCATCATGCACAAATCACAGCACGTCATTATTACAATAATGGCAATAAATGGGGGCATTTATTATTAGAATCAAATCCCAAAAGACCCCCTGGATTTTAAATGGCAAGACACCCCTCTCCTACTGAACTGAAATGTTTCTGTGCTGGTGATTGGCTGAGCAATGAAAAAGAGCAGCCAATGAATAAGCAGAGAAAATATGATCTGCGAGAACTATAGCACACCAGGACAATGAGGAATATCAGGATGTGACTCTAGCCTCGCTTCAAAATCACTTTTACGAACGACAAACCTTTGAGGCAACTGAACTGAAACAAATCAAACCTATGGTCTCATGCTGTGGCTGTTATTAAGGATGTCCATAGAAAACAAAAAACATGTAGACCTTTCAGTGGACAAGACACCTTTAGCTTCTGAAGCATTTTAAACATGGACTGCAACACTAACTTCAGAAGATGAGGTTAAACAAAATGAGCTTGCATGCAAAACAAAGAGGCAATCGCTGAACACCAGATATAACTGAGGGTGAGTGGAGCATTGGGAAGGGATTTCTATGGTCCATTTCTTTAATGTGCCTGCTCACCTGAAGGGAGATATCATTGATCTGAACATCATCTGTGCTCCACTTCCCAAAGAGCTTGATCTCGGGCGTCTCAGCCACAGCTGGTGCGGTCTCCCACTCTGTCATTCTGTTAAACAAGAGAAGAGACGTACATACGGTTAGAGAAAGAGCGCAGGGAAGTGACCCTGCAACAGAATTACTTCCAGGTCATATTTCCCCAGGGACCCCATCAGATTTAAATTCATGTTTGTTTTCCCATTATGTCTAAGAACATTAACAATGAACTTACAGCTTTGTCAGCATTGGAACTACACAGTGAGTCTACTCTTGTACATAGACATATTAAAAAGCTCTGAGGCCACCAAGTACCTTTTTTACAAGCAGGAATCAAGCCTGGTCCTACACTAAACGACAGCTCAGTGTGCAAAACAACACTAGGCAGCAAAACAAATTCTCCTATTTCGTAATTTTATATTAATACTCTTCTGTTAACATTAAAAGATCACATGAGAAGTACACAAATATAAAGAATCGTCTATATACAAAACAAATAGCGTATTGGAAGACTTTCGTTTAAGAATCAATTTTAAAAACTACAATAATAAAGTAAAGTAAAGCAGTAATATAAGTCACAAAAACCAATGCCTACAAAGCTGTGGTTGATCATTTTCCGTTCCACCTTAATTCACAATAGCGCCACAGGCACCATTTAAGGTGGAGCCAAAGGTTAGTACGGGAGGCGAGGGAATGAGGAGCGATTATAAGCCAGGACTCAACAAAACTCTCTTTAGGTCTATGTAAAGGAGTTTTTACCGCGAGTAGAGCGTGTTACAGAAAACACTAACGCGGTTAAATCTTTAACAAAAGACACCAACACTTCTCCCGCTTCTGATGCCGGAGCTCGCCGCGGCCACATGGTGAAAACGGAGGAATATTAACGATCATTTTAACACTCTAAACCCTGTCTACGGATACTAACGCAGGCTGGGTGCTTAGATATATGTCTTATACAGCGATATCAACCAGTAAAGTCGGTGTCGGTGGCGTTTTAAAGATATTTAAAGTGATTTTTTTCTCACCTGATCGGGTCCGCGGTCTCTCTGCGCCTCTCTCTCGGTTAGAAAAGGCCCTCCGCTCGGCGTCGACTGCGCATGTCTGCTCCCGCTCGTCACTTCCGCCAAAATCAGACCAATGGGAGTTGTAGTTTTTATTCCTTGGTTGATCGATTTTTTAAATTTGTTATGAAGTATTAATATTGTTGTTGTTGTTGTTTTTATATCATTATTTAGTTATATAATTTGTAATTCTGTAAGGCTGTAATTTGTAATTTAGCAAGTCATCCAGCATGTAATTGTGTATTTATTTATTAAAAAATCACTATTATTATTATAATTAATATTTGTAATATTGTTTTCCCATTTATTTAAATCATTTGTTGTTGTTGGTACAAATAAACCCAGACTAAAAGTGCAAATATAATATATAATACATAAAAATTAAATAAGTGCGATCCTGGGCTGGATTAAGCGGTTATAGATGCTGAATGAATGAATGAATGAAAAAATTTGTAATTTTACATATCCAAAGCTTCACTTCCGCCGGAACAGACTCATGAGAGTTGTAGTTTTTCATCGGTGATTATTCCAGAACTACAATTGTCAAATCAGTTCGTATTTTTTTTTCATGAAGGATGTTATTTATGCAGTATCTTTCACTACAACAGCAGAAATAATAATAATCTTAAACTTCTTATATAATAAAAACAAATTCAAAATATTTTGTCATCTATTTTTCAATATTCTAACTTACATGATTGCTTGCAAAACCTTGAGTGCCAACGGTCCAATAACATGATTACAAGTTAATACATTGTCTTCAGTGTGGCCTAATAGTTAGAGAAGTGGACTTTGGACTGGCTGCTGGTTCGATCCCCATGACCAGGAGGGGGGGATTGGGAGGACTGAAGGAAAAGTGCACTTTCCTCCCTCTACACATCCACGGCTGAGGTGCCCTTGAGGTGCTCACTGCTCCTGGTGTGTTCTCTGCCCCTAGTGCACTAATGTGTTTGTATGTTCATGTCTTATATCAGAATAAAGCTTTATTGGCCATGTATGTTTACACAAACAAGGAATTTGGTTTTGTTTACAGTAGCCAAAATATAAACACAAATTATACTTATATGCACACATTCTCTCTCACACACACACCTGTAGACCTTACACTGTGCTTGTTTTACAAACCGGATTCCAAAAAAGTTGGGACACTAAAATTGTGAATAAAAACTGAATTCAATGATGTGGAGGAGCCAACATCTAATATTTTATTCAGAATAGAACACAAATCACAGATCAAACTTTTAAACTGGGGGAATGTATAATTTTAAGGGAAAAATGTTGCTTCAAAATTTCATGGCATCAACAAATCCCCAAAAAGTTGGGACAAGGCCATTTTTTACCACTGTGTGGCATCCCCCTTCTTCTTACAACACTCAGACGTCTGGGGACAGAGGAGACCAGTTTCTCAAGTTTAGAAATAGGAATGCTCTCCCATTCATGTCTAACACAGGCCTCTAACTGTTCAATCGTCTTGGGCCTTCTTTGTCGCACCTTCCTCTTTATGATGCGCCAAATGTTCTCTATAGGTGAAAGATCTGGACTGCAGGCTGCCATTTCAGTACCCGGATCCTTCTCCTACGTAGCCATGATGTTGTGATTGCTGCAGAATGTGGTCTGGCATTATCTTGTTGAAAAATGCAGGGTCTTCCCTGAAAGAGATGACGTCTAGATGGGAGCATATGTTGTTCTAGAACCTGAACATAGTTCTCTGCATTAATGGTGCCTTTCCAGACATGCAAGCTGCCCATGCCACAAGCACTCATGCAACCCCATACCATCAGTGATGCAGGCTTCATGATGCAGCGATGCAGGAGGGTTGATAACAACTTGGGTTATCCTTGTCCTCTCTGGTCCGGATGACACGGCGTCCCAGTGTTCCAAATCGTGACTCATCTGACCACAGAACAGTCTTCCATTTTGCCACAGTCCATTTTAAAAGACCCCTGGCCCAGTGCAAACGTCTGAGTTTGTGGAGCTTGCTTAGAAATGGCTTCCTCTTTGCACTGTAGAGTTTCAGCTGGCGACGACGGATGGCACGGTGGATTGTGTTCACTGACAATGCTTTCTGGAAGTATTCCTGAGCCCATTCTGTTATTTCCTTGACAGTGGCGTTCCTGTTTGAGGTGCAGTGACGTTCAAGGGCCCGGAGATCACGAGCATCCAGTAGAGTTTTACAGCCTTGACCCTTACGCACAGCAATTGTTCCAGATTCTCTGAATCTTTTGATGATGTTATGCACGGTTGATGATAATAACTTAAAAGTCTTTGCTATTTTACGCTGCACAACAATGGTGGAATTGGTGATCCTCTTACCATCTTGGCTTCAGAGAGACACTGACACTCTGAGAAGCTCTTGTTATACCCAATCATGTTGTCAATTGACCTAATTAGTGTTAATTGGTCTTCCAGCTGTTCGTTATATGCTCAATTTCCTTTTCCCAGCCACTTATTGCTACTTGTCCCAACTTTTTGGGGATTTGTTGACACTGTGAAATTTTGAATCAACATATTTTTCCTTTAAAATGTTACATTTACTCAGATTAAACTTTAGATCTGTCATCTATGTTCTATTACGAATAAAATATTGACATTTACCATCTCCACATCATTGCATTCAGTTTTTATTCACAATTTTAGTGTCCCAACTTTTTTGGAATCCGGTTTGTATTTTTACACAAACAAGGAATTTGGTTTTGTTGACAGTAGCTAAAACATAAACACACATTCATACTATATGCACACATTCTCTCTCTCTCTCTCTCTCTCTCTCTCTCTCTCACTCTCACACACACACACACGTAAACTTAAACTGTGCTTGTTTCATACTAATGTGCTGAGTGCAGCAGTTATGTTTCCTCAGGAGCAAAGTGGCAAGGGCAGGTCAGTGCTGAACCTGAAGATGCCCTCGATGGATAGTTTAAGTACAGAATAGAGGGTTTTTTGGTTGCTTTTTCTTTTGTATCATACACCAAGTAATATAAAGCGCAGAATGAAAGCAGAGACCAGAAGATGGAGTGCGTAGTGTTTTTGCAGAATGAACTGTTCAGAAGGGTGGGGGCATCTGGGAAGAGGCTTCTGTTCTGCCTGCTGATCCTGATCCTCATTTTGCTAAAGCGCTGGCCTGAGGGAAGGTGCTGGAGCAGGTGGTGTCAGGGGTGTGATGGATCAGATGTGATTTTCTCTGCCCTCTTCCCAGTCCTGGGGGTGTGCAGATTCAGCAGTGTGGGATCTGCACTCCTCAGTATGGACTTACTTGCAGTACCTCTATAGACTGTGTTGACTGGGCAGTGAGTACCAGTGAGTTTTGAAACCTTGAACATACTAATGTACAGCTCTTATAAGAAACGAAGCCAGGGAAAGAGGCTTTCTTCCCAGAGACTTAAAATGCTCAAAATAAAAGAGAACAGCTTTCCAAATTGACATTTTATTTGAATAAAACTGCATTGATAGTGTTACACAAGCCACATTTAAATTTTCAAAAAATATACACTAATCCTCAGGATGAGAAACTTTTACATCTTGTAAAAATTGTAAAGCACATTGGTAAATTAGCTTTGAAAAGTTAGAAACAGTGGTTTGTGCTGCAGCCAAAAAATAGCCACGGATTTAAAAATTCAGTCTAAGATTGAAATAAAATTAAGTAAATTTAGACACAGATCCCTTTTAAACAATCCATGAACGACTGACTATGTTTTTGTTTTCTACTGAAACACATTAAAAATAAAGGAGGGAAATGAAAATAACTATTTAAAACGTTTCTGAAACAATACACGTCTTATTTCTAAATAAGCATTTTCTTTCAATGCAGATTAAACACAGAAAAAGAGACAGCAAAAAGAACATTAAAAACACATACAACTTTTATAACTGCCATTCAACACGGGATAAGGGTAAAACCCTCTGACGCGAGATGATTTGTGCAATACTTGCCCCTTTCTTTCCCATAAGCTTACATTCTAAGAGCAGGAGTGTGGAGTTAAAAACACCCAAAAGAAGTGCCTTTCTTGTTCTCAGCTAATTCTCCCCCCACTGGTAAAAACAGGTCCTTCTTCCTGCTGAATTCCCAGGCATTTAAAGGTACAATAAGTCGTTTTCGCTAGCAATTCATCTTCACATACAAAAAAAAAAAAAAGGTGTTTTACGCCCCAATGTGGGGGACCCCGCTCAGAACATGTAGAAATAATAAATAACCATTGTGTGGATACGGTTTGCTACGTTGGGGAGGTACCTACCAAAGGCCAATTGCTCTTTCAATAAATGAGAACACATCTGTGGCACAAGCCGTTTGATCAAGGCTAATACCAAATACATCTTTCAACAGGCTTCCCCTTGGACAATTAACATAAACAACCAGACAGAAAAATAAACCTTCCCCTGAGTCTGGACATAATACTAAGAGGTATGTTCATGTGGTAAATGCTGACACAGCACTGACCTTTCATTTTATCTCCATTCATCCCTCTATCCATTCATCTGTCTTCTTCCCTTCCCTTTTTTCTCCTACTTCCTTTAGTATTCCACCTTCTGCCTCCTGTGTGATATCGGTACCCGCAGCCTGTAAGAGCTCGTCAGGGCGCAGTTCAAGGAGAATTCCACCAACTTTAAGCATTAATAAAATGGTTAAGAGGTGAAGCAGTCACTGGGCGTTCGGTGTGAAATGCTGGAGTCTAAAGGGTTGAGGGTGGTGGTGATAGGAAGAACACATCTTAAACTCACATCACAGAAAGGTATTATGAATGCATTCTGATGTTTGAGACATTGTTAGATTTGACTTGCAACTCACTCTCACCTAATCACTTACGTTTAGAGACCTCTCCACTAGGGGGTGCTATTGTGCCAGTGTCGACGCCTTATTTATTTATCAATGTTTTAACAAAGGTTTGGAGACCAGGTTTGAGCCCTCAAGTCGTATTTTTTAAGTCCATTCGTGGCAGAGAGGATATGGAGAAATGTGGGTATCCCTAAATAACCATTATCAGTATTCACTGTAAAACTCAGTGGATATTGTTCTGTTTCCTTGGTGACGGTGAATAGCCAATAAAACGGCTATGTTATTGTTGTAGCTGCTGTGACGCCTGGTTCCTATCACCACCGCTGGAAAGAAGATCCGAGTCTGTATAATGAACCACACTGAACGCTCTTCAACACCTCAGCACATTAATCATGAAGAAAGTTCTGGAAAAATTGATGGAATTACCCTTTAAAATGTTAAATAAATAAGTATTAATATGTAAAATGTTATAAAATGTAAGGCAATGACTCTTACTGCAGTTGGCTGTTAATATAATGCCTAGAGCAGGACAACTGTAGTTTTTGTTTTTTTAAAGATATGAAGCACCTCATGGAACGGACTTGTAATTCCCTCCTCACATGTATATGTTCATGTTTAGGGACAAGTCCACGAGGGGGTGCTTTTGCTTTATTGAGTGCTTTTTTTTGTCAAAGACGCTGCTTACAGTCCTCAGAAAAAGAGCAGAGTTTGGCTTTTCCCGCCCTAATCACTTACCACAGGCATCTGCTATTTACGGTTGATCCTCGTTATTTTGGAGTTGGAACTAATTTGCCTGATATGAATCAAAGAAATCTTAATATTTTCATAAGCATTTACAAACTATAAATGGTGTTAAAGGGGTCTAAAAGCAGAAGTTAAACCCTTTTTCTATTAAGAAAGGATTTAAATTTCCCTCAGGCACTGATGTGCATTGCACGGCTATGGTGTGCTTGTGAATGCATGTGTATACAGATATACACACATTCACTCACTCGTATACATATATATACACACACACACGTGTATCTCTCGACACCTGTAAAAATGAACACTCATTGTGATACAACATAAAAGGTTTGCGGTGAGATGCTCACACTGGAGAGAAAAATGCACTCAAGTGCATCACTTCACTGTTACAAACCGAACTGAATGGACTCCTGGCCATTTCACTGCTTCTTATGAAACGGTAGAAAAGTGACATGTATTAACCTCATCTGCAAAAATAGTTTTCTCTGTGTGTGCATACAGGAAGTGTGTGTGTGTGTGTGTTTATGTGAGCCACTTCTCGATACATGTCTTGTAAACGGTCTCGTTGGAGTGCCAATAAATATGCTGAACACCAGGAAATGAACACATCTCCAGATCTCCTCGAGTGTACAGAGTCTTCAGACCAAACCAATCCCTCAGAAACATCTGTACACACACACACACACATTAACTGTTAAAATTCTGCATTACTGTACAAACAGTGCTCTCAAAATGTACCAAATTATACTGACTACAACTGACAATGTTTAACAATTATTTTTCATAAACCTATAAACCTTTTATCTGTAGATAATACATATGTTTGAAACATTAAAAACTGTTAGACTATATGTATAAAATAGAAAATTGTGCTATAAGAAAAGACATGGAATATATAGTAATCAAGTACTGTGCAAACGTCTAAAGCATCCAAGATTGTTATTATTTAAAATAATGTATCTTCTCAATAAACATGGGCTTGTAAATATATAGAATTACAATAAATACAAAAACATGATTTTTTTCTAAGTACTAGTAGCTGTGTAGTGAGAGTGTGGCAGTGTGTTTCTAGATGTTCTTCTTGATCGTATGGATTTATTAAATCAAAGGCACAGCTGATTTAATATAATGAAGTATTTATTAACCACTAGATCTAGATATTAGAACTAAAATTAGAATCTATTACAATAATTGGCCACTGCTTGCACACAAAGGAATTTGTTCTCTGCATTTAACCCAATCCTTGCAGTGAAACACATTTACACACACTTTAGTGAACACTAGGGGGCAGTGAGCACATCCCCTAGCCATTTCTCACTGGAGAAATGATATTTACTTTAATTAAGCATCTTTGTGCTCTTGTGTTCTCCATGTGTCCGCGTGGGTTTCCTCCGGGTGCTCCGGTTTCCTCCCACAGTCCAAAAACACACGTTGGTAAGTGGATTGGCGACTCAAAAGTGTCCGTAGGCGTGAGTGTGTGAGTGAATGTGTGTGTGTGTGTTGCCCTGTGAAGGACTGGCGCCCCCTCCAGGGTGTATTCCCACCTTGCGCCCAATGATTCCAGGTAGGCTCTGGACCCACCGCGACCCTGAACTGGATAAGCGCTTACAGACAATGAATGAATGAATGAATGAAAATCTTTGTGCTCTTGAACAGCGCTTTATAAATGTAATATTATTATTATATTTTTTTATCTTGATATTAGAATTTTTGTTTGTTTGTCTGAGCAAATAAACTCATACTGTTCAGATAAAAGCTTTTAAAATCTCATTTTCTCAGGTGCCTAAAACGTCTGCACAGTACTGTGTGTGAGTCATTGTTCCGAGGATTGTAGTCTATGTGTTGCAGATGTCTCTGAGGTTATGTCCTCAGTTATTGCCTTGAGCAACACACATGAAAAATGCACAAAAGCCTCAGTGCCGTCTGTTGGACTGTCATATTGTTGAGCTTTGGTAAATTAAAAACATGTACATTCATGCAAACTTACTTCCTGACTCTTCATCTCCACGACTGTCTCATTATCATCATAGAAGCCAAACTGACTGTGAGAAAAGAGCACAACAGAAAAATATAAGCGTACATTAACACTTTGGCTCACAAACTGTGTTCTCATTTTATTTATCATCTGCAAGAGGGGCTTACCTTGACTGCCATGGAGTGATGACCCCATCGTCCGGTCCACCAATCAGGACCAGCTTTTTGATGCGTAGGAAGTTCTGTTTCCATCCTGTGTTTTAGGAAATGATATCATACGTAACACATTTAACCACAACACACAGGGCTAATACCTTCAGCTTTAGGCTAAACCCCTCAGCACGAGGCTCTACCTTCAGCCTCTCTTCTTGTGTTTTTCCCCATTTCCAAGTATTTTATTTTTCTCTTTAAACTAAATCTGGTCAGTATTTTACTTGTATATCTATAGGAATATGTTTAAAAAGTGCTATACACATACAAATTATTATTATTATTATTTTAACAAAGGATTATTTTCCATACAGCTAATAATGATCTGATATTTGACGACAAAATATATTCTCATCACCCTACTGTCTATGCTATACAGCCCAATATTTGTAGACACCTTATTGCAGCAAAGACAAAATACTGCCCTTAATTTCAGTTTCAGTTTTAAACAAGAAGAGCCTCTGCTCTTTACACTAGATGGATGAACATGTGGGTGCTGCAGGATCTGATGTCAGATCTGTTTGGGCATGGTGAGCTTAGACTCATGTGCAGCTGCCCCAGAGCAGTCCATGTGTATTCATGCTCTTTCTAATGAGAAGATACAAACGCTGTGTCCACCATTGGGAAAACCTTCAAGTAGCTGAATACAGTGTCCACAACTGCTAGAAGATTAAGACTATTTATGATTAAACTGTTGATTACCAGTGGAGTTGGGATTCTGCCTCTCGTTGTTGAGCAAAGCCAAATAATCGCTGCTGTTCAGGTACATGTCTCTATGGTGAGGATCTGAGACATAGCAAGAGAAAAGCAAGAGCACTGTTCACAAGAGATGCTTCAAAACACACCTCAGAGCTGGTAAGTGGAAGAAGAGCATAGGCTGGAAGTTCAGTGTAGAATAAATGGGGGAAATTTGGTTGGGCAATGCCTGTGTAGCACAATATTGCATTTCAGATTCTCTACCTCTTTTTGCAATTATCCAATTATTCCAATCTTTTAGATCAGGCACAGCACTAAAGCCTGATGTATTGTGAGCCCTAGACGTTCTTGATCTAGGAGATATCAGTCCATTTACTCCAGTGAAGAGCACTGGCACTCTCTGAAAGAGTCCACTTTAACCCTTTAAAGGTCATAGTTATCACCGGAGTTTGTCTTACCATAGTAAGCACCAGCGATATGAAAGTGTCAAACAAATAAACACAGTGGGATTTGAGTTCCTAACTTGTGTTTATTGATAGTCAGAAAACATGTTATTTCTTACTAATTCAAGGAATAAGGTTTAAAACACCGTTGGTCCCCCCCCCCCTTAATTTAATGCAAAATGAGGAAAAGGTGTGTTGTTTTTGGCTGCAATCATTCAATGTACAGTGGGACATCTGTGCACAAATGGCCCAAAGATCCCAAAATATCCAGAAAATGGACTAAATCTGTCAACTTTAAACGGGCACTTTGGAAAGGACCCTCCGCTCACTCCGTTATCTGTAGCTCATTTCACTGGCGCTTTTCCAACAATATGGGCATGTAAGGAAACCAACGAAAGGTGTTCAAGAGCCTCTGTAACATGGAGGTAAACAGGGTAAGGACACTCACTTCGCCTGTTTTAGCTGGTGTTAGTTAACGTTAGCTTGACTTGCTAAACTCGGTGGCTCAGATTATACTCGGCTACGTAGCTGCATTACGGAGGTTTATAGTGTCGGATGAATTCGAGTTCGACTTCGATCACATTTACAAGAATAACGGTACCTCTAAATTTGAGTTTAGCTTATTACTAGGCTATTGTCATGAATAATGTTGGTTATTTAGCTAGATACTGTCATAACAGTGTTTTACCGCGGCGTTGTTCAGCTGTTGTCCACCAGTGACGTCACGGTCGCGTTCGAGAATTTCCGTAGCGAGCTCGGGTTTTTCCGTCAATTTAATAAAATTGTCAGTTTTAAAGCAAATTAAGCTGCTATTTTCATTTTAATTCATACTTATATATGTCAGTAACTACAATAATGTCAAATATTCATGGAGGTCCATTAGGTGCTGCTTAGCCTTTAAGAGGTTGTGATCATATAATGCAAACTATATTCATGTTGTAAGTCTAAGACATTTTTTATTATGCCTCGGTCTTATTTTTTTTATTAATGATGTATTATGTTATTGTTTTCTGTATCTTGTCCAATAAAAAAAAACTAAATTTTTGCTGTGTTTCCTTCATTTTTTAATATTGAAACTAACACAGTAAGTTTATTAAGTGGTGCAAAATGGCAATAAGTGCAGACCTAAATGGGTTAGGTGTCTAAATAAACAGAGAGCCCTTTTTAATACCAGGCAGTCTAGAACCATGATTTTATCTCATCTATTTCCTCTATTCATCCTTCCTTCCTCTATCCATCTTTTTTTTTTCCATTCACCTACCATTCCAGTAGTTGCAGATGGATATTCTCTGGCCCACAGAAGTATAGCAGAAGCGATAGAGGTTGGACTTCACAAGATGAGGGAAGAGATATTTCAGGTAATCTGTGTCTGCCAGAAAAAAACAACACGACACAGCTCTGTGATTTCTGTTTTAACAGAACCTTATTCAGCACACGAAGAAGAGAAGAGACATGACCAGAAGAAAAGAGAAAAGAGAAGTGTAGCGAAAGGAAGAGAAGTCATATCAAGTTGTATAAAAAAAAAGACTGACCTCCATATTGTCCAGCCTGAGGTGCGGAGAGAGAGATGAAGGAGTGGACATTGTGATTAGGAAGAGTAGAAAGGATTCCTCTACATATCAAACCTCCTACAGCATGGGAGAGAGAACAAGTGAACAAGGGAGACAGAGAGAAAAACAGAACACGTGAGAGAGTGTGTGTGATAACACTGGGTCATAAACAGCGTAGCACAGGCTGTGAAATGCTGAAAAATAAAAGAACAATTCTACAGTCACACATAGTCTGTGTTTACAACCGTGCTTGCAGGAAGGCGCAGTGAAGAGCACTGACCCTGTGAGTAGCAGATCAGGTGGACTCCATCAGCTGCATTTTGCATTATGGGATAAATGGCCTCCTTAAACCCTTCCACCTGTTTCCATAGTGGCTCCAGGCTGGCACTGCGATCAAACAGATCTATGACTGACACATTTGTGCCTGGGTGAGACTGAAGAGAGAGAGAGAGAGAGAGAGAGAGAGAGAGAGAGAGAAATTATCATCATGGAGTAAGAATAATAAAGTACTGTGCAGAAGCCAGAGACAATTGTAATTAAATAACAGTCCTTATCCTTGTGTCTACATTCAGTGTCAGTTTTAGCAGCTCCACTGACCACACAGGAGCACTCTGTAGTTCTACAATCACAGACTGCTGTCATTCGTTACTCTGCATACTTTAGTAGCCCCATTTCACTCTGTTCTTCAAAAGGTCAGGACACCCACAGGGCACGTATGATTTGGGTGGTGGATTGTTCCCAGCGCTGCAGTGACACTAGCGTGTGTTGTCCTGGTGCGAGTGGGTCAGAAACAGCAGTGCTGCTGGAGTTTTTAAATCCCTTCGTTTCATTGCTGGACGGAGAATAGTCCACCGACCAAAAACATCCAGGCAACAGTGTCCTGTGTCCACTGATGAAGGACTAGAGGACGACCAGAGGATGAGGTATGTGTGTCTAACAGAGAGGACAGTGAGTAGACACAGTGTTTAAAACCTCGGGCAGCACTGCTGTGTCTGATCCACTCATATAAGCGCACCACCACGTCAGTGTGACTGCAGCGCTGAGACTGATCCACCACCCAAAGCAGGCTTTCTTGGTTTGCCAGAGAGCTAAAAACCCAAACTAAGCATTGTTCACCAGGCAGACCTGAGGGAATTTCCAGTCAGAGAGTCATCAACTTAATGAAAGTGAAATATCCCTCAAGGTGAGTCCGTTATTTTAGGCCTAATCTGTTATTTTCTGTACTTTGCAAGAAGTGGAACCACCATTAGTGTTACATGGCTCCACTAGTAGCTGGCCACAGCTGTGTGTTTCTCTTATGTTTACAATCTCCAAGCCCTCTACATAACACATTAACAGCACTTTGTTATCTCATGTTGCCACAGTGATCTGTGCCATGTTCATGAAAATTTGAACAGTCACCACTCGGTTCTACAAAAGCACACAGGTCTCTGGTAAAGCCAGGTCCGTAGGAGTGAAGGTTTAGTTGCACAGTGATTAAATATCAATGGCATTCAATAGGGCAAAATATACCACAAATATTTTTAGACCCTCATTATAAACTATAAACTACTTTAAGGCCCAGCCTTATAAAATTATACTCAGAGCAGCTGAGCCTGAGGTAATCAAGCTCATTGCCAAAAGCTGGCTGGCGGGGTTGGTATGAAGCCCCAGGCTGTGGTGGAGAAGTGGAACTGCGTTTTCAGGAGTAACTGAGTTCCAACCAATACCTTTGGGATGATTAGCACCTGATCTCTTTAATGTTCACATGGCTGAATGCCATCAAATCCTCACAGCAATGAAACTACCTGTAACTAAACATGCCATACTGTATAATATATATATATATATATATATATATATATATATATATATATATATATATATATATATATATATAAACATCAACATAATCAGGCTAAGGTCTGTCAACATCCCTGAAGATTAACCGCAGTAGACATTAACAGATGTCTTTTCTAAACTACCCAATTTCATCTCATTTAGATAAAGGTCCCTCAATGGTGTGTAAACACCTGAGCCAAACACAAAGACCCTTATCAAGTTCTGCTTTTTCCTTTCTCTAGAGCGGTCAATGCTACGCAAACAGCAGTCTCTCAAAGAGAAAAGACTGCAGAATTCAACATATGGCTGCTCTGGGCCAAAAAAAGGCCCACACATTGACACAGATTTTCCAGACTCATATGACTCTATTATCACAGGGTAGATAATGGCTATGTGCTAGATGCTATTTTAATGATTGTAAGTGTGTTTGACTTATTATTATTAATAACAAAATTAAATGAATAACATATTCTTTAAAAATATACAAAGAAGACCATACATTATGACATCAGTTAGAAATTGTGACAAAAGTTTTCACCAATTTCAGACTCATCTCTAACCTTAGGGTACAGTGTGTTATGATTAGATTAGATACAATAACATTCGTATATTTAACGAATATATGTAACAAATCCGTATATATTTATTTGCCATGATGTGTTATGATATGATAATATTATTCATGACCTGATTGATGAATCTGTTGATAGAGTGGGTATATCTTTAGTGTGACTAGAGTAATAGCTAAATGTTGATATATTCCCCTGCACATATTTAGTGTGAGGTATGGTATGATGAAATAATGCAATTGATTACCTGATTGATGAATTTATTGAGGTTGGTGAAGTCCGCGGAGCTGTCGAAGAGTCCGTGGACAATAATCACAGGTTTATGAGCCCACACAGCGCTCAGGACACAGCACAAAAGACCCACATTCAACACACACAGCATAGTGATTGCGGAAAAAGAAAAACGAGTGCGACAGAGGTCTAAAAACATTGATAAAATGTTCTAAAATCATCTGAGAGTGAGTCTCCTCTCCGCTCGTCCTCTTCTGTCCACCTCTGCACAAACAGCTGCTGTTTACCGTCACACAGACTCGCAGCTCTGCATTTCCTGTGATCCTCACTCGTCATCAAGTGTCAGCGTATCTGGACCATCCGGGAGATTAAATACAGCTCTAATTCTGCTTCTGTTTTCCATTAAAACTCATTCACACTGGAACCGTCTTCTGATCCCGTTTCTGTACCCACAAGAAACCACGGAGCGACGTCACTTCCGCCCCACAGTCAACAACACCCGCTCACTATAAACACAAACATCACGCAGAAAATTCGCCACCTTTTCGTTCTAAAAACTCCACAAAATGCACACTTTTAATTAAACTTGCATTGAAAGTACAGCCCTATGGTCTCTGTTCTTTTGTTTTGTGAAGAACCGCACTGTTTGTTTGGAGTTGGGGAGTTTGAAGAGTCCAAGTGTATTCCGCAGATTTCTCATTTAGTCAGAGGCTATTAAGTTGAACAATGTCCAGTGGCAATTCTCAACTCTTTTCCTATTGTATAGACCCAACTCATTTGCGCTTAAGTTATCTAGATCCCGTTTTTCCCCAATTAGACATACGTCCAGCCCAAAGTTGAGAATGATCACATAGGAATGTCCTTTTTGGAATGGCATTTTTCCAGTAGGACAGGCTTGACTTTGAGCACAAGGTATTTGGAGATTGAGACAGAGAGAGAGAGAGTAAGAAAGAGAAAGAGAGATCATTCAGTGTAATAGCGAAAACTGCAGCAATCCAGACTGGTTTGAATACAAGCTTGACCAGTTAAAGCTCAATAAAACTACCACTACATCTAGCAATATCATCTAACAATGCCCACAGGATGTTACAGGACTTTTATTCCAAATAAAAATGGAACCAGTTGTCCCAATGGACATAGCTGACCCCTAAATGCTCTTTTAGCTGCACATGAAACCAAGCTCACCAAGTCCAGTGCAAGCATGGGTAAATATAGCAATGGAACTAGAGTCTCTTTGGTATTGACAAACATTCACATCACTCATCAAACAAAAGTGAGTCTCTATAAAATACGCTCAATATGCAAAATAGCAAGTGCACAATATTTTATTTATTTTCCCCCCAAAGTGTGGCATACTCAAAATGCCAGTGTGAATTCCAAGGATGTTTCTCAGAGGCATATAATACATCTCAGACGTATATAAAAAATTCCACAAATCAGTTGAGGCAGGCATGATACTCAATTTTGCTCCCAAAACATACCCTAATGCAAAAATATTTTTGCTTTCGAAAACAAAATCTTGTATTTCCAAAATGATAAATTCTCAAGAGATGGAAAAATATAACTTAAAGTTAAGGTTTAAAAAAACCCAACCATTAAAAATATTTTTGGGTCATCTTTATCATATTCTCATCAAATTTCAAATCATTGCAATTACAATTGAGATACAAGTTATTGATCCAATGATGTGTAATTATGCCAGCCATATAAAGAGTGGTGAATTATGGCACTCTTGTAAAGCATTCGTCATTTTGTTTGATAAGCTCTGCATTTCTTTCCAAGTTCAGCAACGCACAGCTAAATTTGCTCAGTATATTTAGTGCTGTAAATGGGTTTTAAAAAAACTTAGACCAGGTTCAATGTGCCCTTTAGTGCTAGTACATGCTACATTTAAAAGAGTATTCTTCAGATCTTTCAAAATGTCTGCACATGTAAACGGTTAATATAAAACAAGAGGCTTTGCATTTAGAGCCTTGGCATGAAGTGTGACATTTTAGAGACACTTAAGAATCAGAATTTCTAACAATAGGGGGTGACAGGAAGCAGATGTCGGAAGTGATTAATGTCTCTAAAACCTGCATCATAAAGTTATTACTTATAATATCTCTGAATAAACTCTGCAATGCTGTAAGTGCTTTATGACACATGATACTGTATTATTCTTTTTAAATATACATTTGATTTCACGGTGAAGCTAAAAACTGAATGAACTTGGCTGTGTGTTAAATATAGCTGTGTGTTATATAAAGTGTAACTCCTGGTTCCCATCACCACTACTGTAAAGAAAATCTGAGTCAGTGTATTATTTTTTTTTAAAGAATCAACCACTTCACATCAAATCACTGATAGTCACAGAGTTACACAGTTCACATCTCAGAGTTTGAATAATGCATAAGATTAAAAAAAAAAAAAAACCCAGACGGGCAGAACATTTACTGAAGGGAGACGCAGGTCAGTGAAGCTTCTTTATAAGCTTCATTTTCCCATTAATGCTTTTCTTTTAAAGCTCCAACAAGGAGTGATGTTTTGGCCTAAATTATATGCCACTTAACACAGGTAAACTTTACTGAGATTGTATACTGCAGAGTGATACATTCAGCTGGTGAAACTGTACATAATAGTTTCAAGAGTGTTAAAGCATTTAAAAGGGGAATTCCACTAACGTTTCTAAATATCTACACTCTCCCAATGTTAAGATGTAAACAAAGTCACCCATGGTGGGTTGATATGAAATGGCTGATTGTAGAGAAACCAACAGAGTTATTTGTGGTGGTGATACAAACCCGACGTCATAACTTATAGAACAACATTTTATTTACGATCCAAATCCTCTGGTCAAACTGCATTCTATAGTTTCCATGTGATTGATGATGGTAATCGAGTGATAAATCTACACATAATAGATGTTTGGTTCCTATCACCACCACCGTGAACAATTCTGACTCTACAGTATGTTTATTTAGAGTGGAGCATATTCCATCAAACACAGCCCGAGTGACTTTGTTTACATCTTAACCATTTTATTTTGCAGAAATTTTGAAAAATCCTAGGGACTTACCCTTTAACAGTTGGAGCATGATTACGATAGGATCCTGTTGTTGAATCAAAACATCTACCACCAAACCAATAAAACACGAACAATGGCAAAAACAAAAGCAAAACTGAAAAACCATCACGTCTATGGCATAAGGACACAGCACCCGCGAGCCAGGCTGAGGGTTTAAAGACAGAATAAACAATATTGTTTGGTTTTGGTGGAAACTCCAGCATGGTCACTGGCTTAAAGCTGGTCACATGACCTGCCAAACACCTGACAATGAAGTCAGCGTCATCATTTATTCAATTCTCTCACTAGTATAATTATAAATTACACATATTTTCAAGTTTAAAATGGAAATTTTACATTGAGTTTGCATTATAATTCATTCTTTGACTGCTGTGTAACATTAATACTAATATTTTTTTACCATGACTTTAACACACCAGATAAATGAGGAGGTTAGCTAGTAATTGCTTCTCCTTATTATACTCCTGAGCCTTTATATTATTTAACAGAAGGCCTTTAAACACAAAGGATAAAGGAGGCTGGCATATGATGGTTTTTTTTAATCCTTAATCACTCACCATTCAAAAAAAAAAAGAAAAAAAATGCTCCTGGAGATGAGATGAGGTGACAAAGAGGCTATCAGAGAGCTTTTTAAAGGTTCAATTAGCCTCTCAGCTGGATCAGTCATGGTAGAGGTGACCACAGGGCTACACGGCCGGCTGCAGTAGCTCCTGCAGGTCACACAGAGCGTCCTCTAGGGTTGTGGCCAGTTTCTCAGCATTGGTTTCCTCGCAGCAGTTAAAGGCTGTGACGGAGAAGTGGACGTGGTCGGGCTGTGGGTTGTAGCACACCGCATACCCATCCGGAACCAGGGGTCCGAAACACATCACACTGTCCGTGTTAGTGGGGACCTGTGGGAAATTGGTGGTTTTAGGGTGGTGACAGGTTTCCAAAGCAGTGTACAAATGTGCAGTATGACTAACAATGCATGACGTTAATAGTGCATGAAAACCAGCGGACCACAACTGCGGCTAGGTATTACTTATGACATGAAGATGATTTTAAAGGGTATTAACACACTCTTGTCCTTTTTGCTGCAGTTGCATTAAACATTTGCAATATTGGCGGTGAACATCTGACTGCATTCGGGCACATTAAACATTAGTGAGGTCAGTTACTGCTGTTGGAGGACTCACAAACACCACTTCAGACTCCCATCTGAAATATACTCCATCATTCCAGGGCACACTAGACTGAGTTTATACCCCTCTAGCTGACACTTCGCATTGACCACAGTGATCTTAGATGTTCACATGCAGATGCTGTAGGGTACTGGGGGCATCTGTGATACAGAACACATAATCCAAAACCATTATCCGAGGTCTCTAAAGTACTCATGAGCTCATTCATGCAAATCCACACAGCAATGTTTCATCACCTAATGTACAAGCCTTCTCTGAAAGCTAGAGGCTGTTACAGCAGCAAAAAGGAGACAAGTGTGAGTCTACAAAACAGTGTCTAAGGTTGAGGAGCTAATGTTGCTTCCAGATCCTGCTACTGCTGTTAAAACATTAAGAAGCTGATGCTGGCAGTGTCATATTCATCAGGTGTTCACGCGTCTGCATTTAGAGAGCCTCTGACCTGTCGGGGCAGTTTTGGACTCAGCTTAATGCTGGATTAAATCACTCACTATCATCATTTTCAAACTTAATCCCTGAGTCAGCGTGACATGATCCAACCTTCTTTCTCTTTATGCTTTTATATGGGTCCAGACACTCCAAAAGGACTGTATGATTAACTAAATATCTTAATTAATTTGACTCTTTGATAAAATCAGAATTTATCTTTATTATACAGGGCTTATTCTCCCCGTGTCCACATGGGTTTCACACGTTGGTAGGTGGATTGGTGACTTAAAAGTATCCATAGATGTGTGTGGATGTGAATGTGTGTCTGTGTTGCCCTGTGAAGATCTGGCGCCCCCTCCAGGGTGTATTCCTGCCTTGTGTCCAATGATTCCAGGTAGGCTCTGGACCCACCGCGACCCTGAACTGGATAAGCTCTTACAGATAATGAATGAATGAATGAATGGATATACAGGGCTTGGATATTAGATGCATGAACGTATGAAGAGGCAAATTAACACAAAGTCAAGTACCTAAGCTCTGTATTAAGCCGTCTCAGTTTTATCTGATATTTACCATAAAGTTCCTTTAAACTTGGGAGAGAATGTAGAGAACACTGAAATTCTCCAAGGATCAAGAACCACCACACGGAAAACACTGTGGTCATCACGGTGATGCGAGAGCGACGGACCTTGAAACCTACTCTTGGCAGAAAAGTGAGACCACAGTAAAACACACACACACACACACACACACATACATACATACACACACATACATACACACACTAGGGTGACCAGATGCCCTCTTTTTTAGAGTTATAAAAATGTCCGGGCGGGAGTTTGTTTTTCTAGTGCTTACATAGAACTTCGAGAAGCGTTTCATTCACAAACTAGTCCTGCCCTCGTCTACTCCGATTGGTTCACTTGAGGGAGAAGGGGGCGTGGTGAAGTAGCCTAAAATCTTCTGATTGGACGGTCTGACTGTAGAGCTACCGTTATTGGTCGATAACCTTCTCTGTAAACATTTAAATGGTCAGTCTGCACGTCAGTAGTCCTTGTTTACATCAGGCAAAGCTCATGTACCTACCCCCCCCCCCCCCCCCCCCCCACCCACACACACACACACACACACACACACACACACACACACACACACACACACACACACACACACACACACACACACACATATATATATATATACACACACACACGTCCATTTGTATGTTTTCTTCCGGCATACATTTCATATCAAAGTGGCATTTTGGCAGTTCAGTCACATCACATGGTGAATAATGGACTGTGCTGAGGCAGAATCAAACTGGCTTAAGCAGAGTTCAACGCAATGCAAATGAATACAACAAACTGGGTTTGTGTTTAATGGTCAGCAGAGAGCTGTTAAATAAATTGTTTAGTTTCACCGCCGCAGAGCTGTGTGCCGTTCAACACAAAGCAGCAATTATAAGTAATTGGCTAAGATGCACAAACACTTAAAATAAACTCAAATCACCTACTAAAGACTCAAAACACAAACTGACAAAACCACAGACTCACGACTCGTCTTGGACTTACATGAAGCGACGTGTGAACACTTGTAAACTATGAAAAACAAGTGAGTAAAAACATTTTTTTTTTAAAGTGCATAAACAGGGTTTACATGTGTTTAAAATCAACTCATAATCAGGGTTTAGAGGAAAGAAGAAGCTCGGTTTAAGAGTGGCAAATCAATTAATCAAAATGTATTTATACAGCACTTTTTATAACTGACGAATTTAGTATCATTTGAATCAAAGCCCTATGTGAGGAAGCTGAAGGCGATGGTGGCAAGGAAAAAAAAACCCTCAAGGCTGGAGGAGGAAACCTTGGGAGGAACTAAAGACTCATAATTGAGACACATTCTCCTCGGATCAAACCACAGATAGAAAAGTACAATTATACTAATCTTTTTGTTATTTTGGCATGTGACTGCGGTACTTCCAAATTCCTGCTCATTTCTCTGTTTCTATCAGAGCAAACATGACTCAAATAGTGACAAAAAGTAATTGTGAGCTGAGAAAAGCTAATGAAAGTCACGTGCAGTGGTGGGTAGTGAGTCGTGACATCACAGACGTCTAAATACAGCATCCCACTTACCTCACGTATAAAGGTGATGTGATTTGGACTGAGACAGTGGCCTATGCAGGCTGTGGTTAATAAGGCACCTCACTAGACACACTCATTTATAACACCCACTTATTGTTATAGTGTGTGTGGCGTCCTAGTCTTTTATTTTCTAAAACATGCTTATATTCAGGATTTCTTATTCATTCGTGTGTGTGTGTGTAAATAAAAGAGTTGGTACCTGTCCTGTACGGAGTTTCCAGTGAGTGGCCAGTCCATAAGCTGTGTCCATAAATATTCTGGGGATACTCAGGCCCTCCTCGATGGCCTGCAGCTTCAGGCCCAGCAGGTGGCGATCTATACCCTGCCCATGAAGTGCCTGACACAACGAACATGGCAGTCAGCGGTCAGATGAGTTCAAAAATAACTGAAGTTACGGTTAGAACAGTCAGTGGTTTTGGTTTTCTCACCTGATCTGTGAGCTGACTGTAAGCTTCTGCAGCCTCCCTGAGCATTTCAATCTTCGCCTCTCTCTGAAAACACATTTAGAGTTATCAACGTTTCTGTAACATCCACACTCAGAACTCAATTATCAACAAGTGGTTTTTCAGTTCATGTTTATTGTTGGTATAGTTTTCAGAGCTATTTAACACCCCTGGCCATTTAAAAAATAACATATATTAAAATGCTTTAGTTGATTATGCTTTAGTGATTATTTAGTTCGCCGGTTGATGATAACTGGATTATAGCACTGCTTTCTCACGCAGTAAGAAAAGCCTGACGGAAACAGACATAGTTACCCATGTTGTTTGATTAAGTATTTTTTAAAAGCTGATTTTATCTCGTTTTAGAGTCTGTGAAAGGCCAAGTTCAATTAACTGTTTGTCCTCCTTTAAAGGTGATATATTCTACAACTTTTAAAAAGCCTGTGACCTGCGATGTTTACAATACCCCAATGACCACACAGCACCATTCTGCCCCTGTCTAAACAGCTCTGATCAGAACGAGAGATTCCAGATCCTTTTTCTTTGTATGAGAATGAGCCACTGTTTACTCCAGTGCTCTGTTCAGAGTGTCAGAGTTAGCTCGGTTTCAGCTCTGTTCTTTTACTCCTTCGCTCGGGTTTCCTCTGTTTTTATTCACTACTCTTATTACACGTTATGTCTGTTTTGCTCCGTTTATCCTTGTCTTTGCACTCTCACAAACGCAGGTCCAGCGCTGTGATTAGAAAGACTGGCCGATTCAAAGAGGCTGGACAATCCTAAAATGTCTGCTATCTACATAAGAAGCAGCACAAAATCTGAATGGCTTGTTTTATCCCACAATTTTAAGTTTTCAAAAACACTGTCTGGGTGGTCTTGTTTCACCCCCATCATCACAAAGTGCTTCGAGAGGCTGGTCCTAGAACACCCCCACCAATTTGCATACCGCCAGAATAGGAGCACAGAGGATGCAGTCTCTATAGCACTGCACTCTGTCCTCTCACACCTGCACAATAAAAACACCTCTTTGTCAGGATACTGTTCATAGACTTCAGTTCAGCATTCAACACTATCATCCCCTCAAAACTTGTCACAAAACTCACAGACTTAGGCATAAGTTCGCTCATGTGCAACTGGTTACTGGACTTCATGACCAACCGACCTCAACATGTCCGCTTGGATAACCACTGCTCATCTAGCATTACTATAAACACCGGTGTGCCACAAGGCTCTGTCACGAGTCCCTTCCTCTATTCCCTCATTACCCATGACTGCAAACCTGTTGATGGCTCCAACATCATCATTAAGTTTGCAGATGACACCACAGTGATCGGACAATAACAACCTTCTGCTCAACACTGATAAGACTAAGGAGCTGATTGTGGACTTCAGAAGGAATGCTGATCCACATCAAAGGGACGGCAGTGGAGCATGTGAAGAGCTACAAATTCCTATGTGTCTACATCTCAGAGGATCTCACCTGGATGACCGGCTGCTCCAAGCTGATCAAGAAAGCTCAGCAGCGCCTCTTTTTTCTGAGGACTCTGAGGAAGAACCACCTGTCCTCATACATCCTGGTGAACTTTTATCGCTGCACTATTGAGAGCATCTTGACCAACTGCATCACAGTGTGGTACGAGTGCTGCTCTGCCTCAGACCGAAAGGCACTGCAGAGGGTGGTGAAAGCCACCCAACGCATCATCGGAGCACCACTTCCTGCCATAGAGGACATCTATAGGAAGCGGTGTCTGAAAAAGACTGGGAAAATCATCAAAGATCCCAGTCACCCAGCAAACAGACTCTGCACCCTCCTGCCCTCTGGGAGGCGCTACAGGAGCCTTCGTACTAAGACCACCAGGTACCGGAACAGCTTCTTTCCCACAGCTGTCACACTCCTGAACTCTGCCTCCCGATACCCGAACAATAATGACAAACTGTATGCTAACACACGCTAATAACACATGGACTTAAACACCACTTACCGGCTCTCTCACCTGTTGTACATATTACCCAC
>NC_089803.1:17553882-17588882 GCF_029633855.1 Hoplias malabaricus | reverse complement strand
TTGACTGGGTCCATGCTTCCAAGGCTCTGACTTGCTTTGGTCAAAATAGAGAAAGGATACTGGCACCACGAAACCCCACAGCAGCGTTGTGGACCAGTCTAAACAGCCCTGTTCAGAACGGCCGGTTTCAGCGCCTGTTCCTTTAAATGGTAATGAGCCACACACAGCTCACCCATGAGCAAGCAGGAGCTTCAGCTGTAGCACAAAGAAGCCTGTGTTTTACACACAAAGCCCACAAAAATCTGTCTGGAGGGTTCTTGTTTCACAGTGTGTGTGTTGGTGGGCTCCAGAACCCAAAATGAATGTGTGCATGTATGGAACAAGTGGTTCTAACATAATATATGCTCTTTAATTGAGTTACACTAGAAAAGCAAATGTGTATTTTATCAATTGTTCTGATTAATTTAGTGATTACAATTGCCAACTGACATTTGTCCACTGCTTCCTGTATTAGCCTTGCAGCGGCAAGCTGACACTCCCCCACCTCCACAGTGTGTGTGTGTGTGTGTGTGTGTTGTAAAAGATCTTGTATTATATTTATACATATTTTAATATGAGGACTGGCGCTCCATAAAGGGTGTGTTCCTGCCTTGCGTCCAGTGATTCTGGGTAGACCCTGGACCCACCGTCAAGTTACAGACAATGGACGAATGAATGAATATTTTAATATAACATCCATGAAATGTCTCTTCGCCTTTATGAGCTCTCTGAGCTACACGATGTTTAGAGGATGACTGTTTAATAAAATAAAACATTTAACCATCTGTGTAAATCATTTCAGTGACTGGGGAATTGTTTAAAATGGTCTAATGTATTCTTCTTGGTCGTCTGGCAGAGGAAGAGTCCAGGGCCTTTGCTGTGGAAGTTTTTAATTATCGTTATTTGACCATTTTCATTCATTATCTGTAACCCTTATCCAGTTCAGGGGTGGGGCGCAAGGCAGAAACACACCCTGGAGGGGGCGCCAGTCTTTCACAGGGCAACACAGAGACACACACACACACACACCTCCGAGTCGCCAATCCACCTACCAACGTGTGTTTTTGGACTGTGGGAGGAAACCGGCGCACCCGGAGGAAACCCACGCAGACACAGAGAGAACACACCACACTCCTCACAGACAGTCACCCGGAGGAAACCCACGCAGACACAGGCAGAACACACCACACTCCTCACAGACAGTAAACTGGAGGAAACCCAGGCAGACACAGAGAGAACACAACACACTCCTCACAGACAGTCACCCGGAGGAAACCCACGCAGACACAGAGAGAACACACCACACTCCTCACAGACAGTCACCCGGAGGAAACCCACGCAGACACAGGGAGAACACACCACACTCCTCACAGACAGTCACCCGGAGGAAACCCACGCAGACACAGAGAGAACACACCACACTCCTCACAGACAGTCACCCGGAGGAAACCCACACGGACACAGGGAGAACACACCACACTCCTCACAGACAGTCACCCGGAGGAAACCCACGCAGACACAGAGAGAACACACCACACTCCTCACAGACAGTCACCCGGAGCGGGAATTGAAACCACAACCTCAAGGCCCCTGTGTGACTGACACACTACCTGCTGCACCACCATGCAGCCTTTTTTGACCATTTTAAAATCACTGAAACCAAGGCAGGCCAAACCCTTCCAGACTCCCAACCACAAGTAAAGAGTGGCTTTGAACCCAAAGTGCGATGAAATATATCAAATGTATAACTTTCTTTGGCAGACTATGAACATTTTAACAGAAAAGCTCTGTTTGACGTGGATTTCCAGTGATGAAACTGGGATCTATAGTGGTGGTAATGTGCCTCGGGGGTTTGAGAATAAACTTTCCTAGAGTGCAGCATAATCAGCCCATTAATGCATAATGAAAAATACATTAACAGTTGCACTGCATAATGTCTACAACAACATGCTCTTCCTCCTGCATCTCTTATCACAGGACCGTGAGTCCATTTATTTATTAGTGTCAAAGCTAATTACGAAGCAAATCATTTAGAATTTACCTCATAATCACTTAAAATAGTTTGTGTGTGTTATTATGTGGCTCTGCTCCTGTGTTAGCCGGGCTGTTAATGCTAATTATGATTTACATAACTTTGTTCAAATCAGCTGCTGTTAGGCAGACGTTCATTAAACCTGTCAGAACCAAAACGCTGATCTAGGATCAGGCTTTCACATAATGCCCACAGAACTGCTACTACATCAGCACTCACGCTGCGCTGGGCTTTAGAGCTTTCACACTATATGGCCACACACACATATATATATACGGTATACGCTTTGTCCAAAATATCTTATGAAATCAAGCATATTAATAGTTAGCCTGTCTCCTTTGCTGCAGCAAGCGCCTCTGCTCTTTTAGGAAGGCCTAACTACAGGTGTTGTAACAGTGAAGTGAGTATTTGATGGCACTCAGCCACACAAATGTTACTGAGGTCAGGTACTGATGTTGGAAGTTTGGTTCTGGATCACAAACACCACTCCAACTCATCCCAGAGGTACTGGATGGCGCTGCATCTTTTCAAACTTCTTTCACACTAAGCATGAGAGCAGTACAGCAATCAAACCCACACAGAAATGTTGCAACATTTAGTGAAAGTCGAAAGGTCGAGGCAAATGGGGACAGTGATGAATGACCCGGTGTCCACAAACTTTTGACTGATAGGAGACGCTCAAATACCCCTACACTGCTGCAAGGGCGAATGACGGAGCAGTCACGCTTGTGAGCCCTTGAATATAAACCTCTCAAAGTGCCTTCCTTCCGCCTTAAATCTCAGCCCTTGGAATAAATCAATCCAAATCTCCAAATAAAATTTCCATTCATTGAAGGACTGTTTCATTCACGGTGCACAGACTCTGCCTCCTGGATTATCCCTTCATCTCAGCGCCACCCACAGCTTTCCCCTGAACCAAGGGCTCCAAGAATGATTCACCTGCTTATACACACCTGCTAAACTCATTAATATCTACACAGAGCCGTCTGTATATAAGCAACCCCTAGGGTTTTTATCGCTATAAACAGTATGAGATGCCGTTTAGGGCCCTAGAAGCACCTGGTGGCCACAAGGGTAAATAGCTTTCATTTATTGTTAGTTGTTATTTATTTAGCTTGTGTTTCTTCTGTAAAGTGTGTTCTAGTACCAAAATAATCATATACGTCCATTCATATATTGAGGCTTAAATATTGTTTTTAGTGAACAGTTAAAACAAACATCTTTTTGTTTTAACTGTTTTTGTTTTCTGCTGAATGTAACAAATTGTGGGAATACTAAATGAAAACTGATATGCAGCTTGTGCACAAGAGTATTTTGTATTTTATATATTATTTTTCAGCAAATAAACAGAAAATATGCTGCAAATTGTGTAGAAAAGTGGCAGATGTGTCCCCTGGAGGATGCTTTAGTTCATCAACAAACTATGTAATTTGACCAAGGATGTGTACAAACATTTATCACCAGTGAGGATGACTCATATAAATGAACAAAATGACCAAGATGGTTGACCAGCGTGTCTACAATAACCAAGCTGCAAGAACATGGTCAATATTACCAGTATAACCAAAATCAAGATGGTAGGCACGACTTCCATGGCCAAGCTGGAAGACCAGAACAACCAATATGACCAGGATAACCAAGTTCATTCATTCATTATCTGTAACCGCTTACCCAATTCAGGGTCACGGTGGGTCCTGGAATCATTGGGCACAAGGAGGGAATACACCTTGGAGGGGGCGCCAGTCCTTCACAAGGCAACACACACACATTCACTCACACACTCACACCTACGGACACTTTTGAGTCGCCAATCCACCTACCAACGTGTGTTTTTGGACTGTGGGAGGAAACCGACGCAGACACAGGGAGAACACACCACACTCCTCACAGACAGTCACCCGGAGGAAACCCACGCAGACACAGGGAGAACACAATACACTCCTCACAAACAGTCACCCGGAGGAAACCCACGCAGACACAGAGAGAACACACCACATTCCTCACAGACAGTCACCCGGAGGAAACCCACGCAGACACAGGGAGAACACACCACACTCCTTACTGACAGTCACCTGGAGGAAACCCACGCAGACACAGGGAGAACACACCACACTCCTTACAGACAGTCACCCGGAGGAAACCCATGCAGACACAGGGAGAACACACCAACTCCTCACAGACAGTCACCCGGAGGAAACCCACGCAGACACAGGGAGAACACAACACACTCCTCATAAACAGTCACCCGGAGGAAACCCACACAGACACAGAGAGAACACACCACATTCCTCACAGACAGTCACCCGGAGGAAACCCACGCAGACACAGGGAGAACACACCACACTCCTCACAGACAGTCACCCGGAGGAAACCCACGCAGACACAGGGAGAACACACCACACTCCTCACAGACAGTCACCCGGAGCAGGAATCTAACCCACAACCTCCAGGTCCCTGGAGCTGTGTGACTGCGACACTACCTGCTGCACCATTGTGCCGCCCCATAACCAAGTTGGTAAATAAAAACATAATCAAGCTGCTAGACCAGAACAACCAATAAGATGAGCATAGCCAAGCTGGTGGATCAGTATGACCATCATAGTTCACCATAAGAACACGCAGTTGCTTCGAGCTACGCAAATAGGGTTGGACACGTAGTTGTGTTAAAAAATGTGTCACGGTGCATTTCATAACAATCGCAAACAACATTGTCACAAGGGGCGCTACAACAAGAGTCAACTGTCAACTGTCGATGGGGACGAGCTCTCTGGAGTCATTTGCAGAATTGTTTCCTCACACAAATATATATTTCACCAAGAGCGGCCACACCTCACCTTCAACTGAGTATTTTCTTTCTTTGCCTATGAAACAGGTAAACCCCAGTCCTCTACTGTAGACATGTTTACACCAACACCTTAGTACTATGTGTTTTTAAAGCCACTGTAAATGTGCCTACACATTAGACAATGCAAGGATGGAGCAGTAGATGCATGTGTGTGCAGTGGTTGTCCGTCTAGAAGGAGTGCACATGGCTGGTGCAGGGGTGGAATTTGTAGGTCGAACTCCAGTGGGAAACAAGACACTTTACAAATGGAAGGATATATATGGACCATCGAAAACCAACAAAACAATACTGAACTGGGAAAGAGATCACTGCCCCGATTAGCCTTTGCTCCATTTTGGATTTTTATTCGTCGGCTGTCTGTGCCCACCACGTTTCTATTGGTTGATGTGCCTCCACCTCAGAATCAGCTGCAGCAAAAGTTTTTTTTTGACGCCTGACTGAGCATTGTTCACTGCATTCAGGCACGTTAGTAGTCCGTCGGATTCCTAACTGAAAAACATTTGAGGAATGTCTTTCTGGCGCTGATGTGCACCTTGAGTTTGTGCAGCATAATTAAGCTTTTGAAGAGAGTTGGTCAGGCATTGGCATTTGCCTTTGTGTCCTTGCGTGAAGTATGTTTCAGTCCTAATTATAACCACCATTACCAAAGCCCATAGAACAGCTTCAGCTTATTAACCAAGATGCTAGACCAGAGCAATCAATATGACCAGCATAACAAAGCTGGTGCATTTGTATAGGCCCCAAAAGACAATCAGGGCCACCATAACCAAGCTTTTAGAACAGCATGACCAACATAACCAAACTGGTAGACCAGCATGACCTCAACCACAAAACATATCCTATCCTGGTCTACCAGTGTAACCAACTGTTTGACAGCCAAAAGTACCATTTTGATTTCTAGTCCAGCTGCATGCCCAGCTTGTGAGCCACATAGACCATAAAAGACCAGCTGAGAGTATCTAAAACCAGTGACCAGAAAACGCTGGACTTAGCTGGATTTTTCTGGAGGGGTATCAGTGTGCTGTTAATATTAATTAGCTGCATTAGGAACCCTTTCATGAACATGAACTGTGTGTTTCAAAGACAAAATGCCATCAGATCTAAAGCCATCATTGGCCAAATGAGTTTATTAGCCCTTTTGCTAACGGTCAGAAAAGCCCTCACAATTTGGCTGATCACAGGAAGAGTGCTAAGGAAACACTATATAAGGAGTGTGTTCTACCTGAGGCCGAGTGTCCAAAGCAGACAGCAGGTGGGCGGCTGAAGAATGAAGACAGGGTGAAGAGTGACCGAACTGAGAGAGTGGGCGGACAAGAGGAGAGAGACAGTAAACCAGGAGGTAGAGAATGAATAAATGAATAGACCACAATAACACAGTGTATTCTGACACACTGCCACAGCACCAACTCCAGCAGGAATAGCGTTACACTGTCAATGACGTCAGCTTGTTTATACCTCACGTTTAGCCCTGTCTGTCAGAATAAGCCCTGGTTATACCTCATGCTTAGCCCTGTTTGTACTTCTGCTATGGCAACAATTAGCTCTGCTCAAACATAACACTTTGCCTTGTTTATGCCTCATTTTGTGTAATATGTGTCTCACAATTAGCCCAGTTTATGCCCCTCTATTGGCCTTTCTTATGCCTCAAACTTAGCTGTTTGTATCTCACACGTAACCTTGTTTATGCCTAACTGAATTCTGTTTGTGCCTGTTTGCTATTTAGTGGCTAACAATTAGCTTAGCTAATTAGCCTTGTTTGTGCTTCACAATTCAACCTATTTATGCCTCATATTTAGCCATAATTATAACCTCATACCTAGTCCTGTTTACGCCTCAGGAGTCATATGTTATACAAATAAATTTTACTTGAAACTTAGCCCTGTTAATTCCTCAAATATAGCTCTTTGTGGCTCACACTTAGCCCTGATTATACCTCACGTTAAATCTGGGTAGTCTCATATTGTGCCTCACACCTGGACCTACCAATACCTCATGCTTAGCCCTGCTTTTACCTATTTAATTTTAGAGGAACTGTGGGTCCCTCCAGTCCCATTATGTGACTTGACAATCTGTGCAATAGGAAGCGCTGAGCTGGGGATTTTTTTTTAAATGTCTTTTTAAAGGCAACTTTTTAAAAGAATGGCCTGTTCCAGTAAATCACATTTCTGCCTATATGCGATGCATTCTCCACACTTTCATCCCAGACACCACATTATTACATCTCCTTTAGCCTTTTATATAACTCGCAATTAGCTTTTCTAATATCGCACACTTAGCCGCGTTATGCTTCACGCTAAGCAGTTTAAGCATCACATTTGTTTGGGCCTCACATTTAACTTTGTACTTCAGTTAGCCTTTTTTCAATGCCTAAAATGATTAGTCCTGCTTTTAACACATCACATACTTCTTTGACTATATTCCTGTTTAAACCTCACACTTTCCTCTGTTTATACCTCACAATGTAACCTAAACCTAGCTCTATTTTGGCCTCAAACCTACCCATTTTTGCCCCACAATTAACCTTGAACCTCACAGTTAATCCAGTTTGTACCTCAACCTTAGCTTTGTTTATACCACATGCTTTGTCTTGTTTATCTCTGAAAATACTTCTCACTTAGCCCTGTTTATACCACACACCTAGCTTTGCCATTAACTTACACTTAGCCCTGCCCAGAGTTAAATTGTATTGCTCATAATGGTGATTCTCGTAAACTTTCTTACGAGAAAAAGAATGAGACATAAAGGAGACACGAGACATGGAAAATATATAAAGGAGGTTATAAAGGAGTGAGTAGTTCATCTGACAAATCTGAGGAGTTTGAGGAGACACCTGCAAGATGACAGGGGTCTTAGTCTCAGGAGACACATTTGCAGTAATGTCTCCTTTTTCTTTCCATCTGATCTCATTGTTATCTAAGAGAAACTGCTGAGATATTAAGGAGATTAAGCTGATTCTTCTTTCCTCTAGGTGCTTACTCATCACAGATTATATTCACTCCTGATAATTTATCACTCCTGTCTTGCTTTAGTTTTTTTTTTTTTGCTTGGCCTTGCTTACACCTGACTGTGTCTCAGGTGCTGTTGACCAGCTCAGTGCTTTCCTTTTAAAACTGCCACTCAGAGAGTGATGCCAGTGTCCTTGTTAGGAAAGTCTCTTGGTAATGTCGCCTGACATTTATTTCCACTGAAATAAGAACAGGCCTCTATCACTTTGAGTGAAAGCTTTTCCTGCTTGAGGCTTTACTTATCAGGTTTATCATTGAAGGACGTGATTTTTCCCTGTAAACAGACAGCACTTTAACCATTCCCTTTCCAGTATGTGACTTCAATATGGCTCATCCTTCTGAAAGATGTCCGTGGTCACTCTGTAGAATATAGATTTAGAAAAAAATAAGAATATTAAAGGGAAAAAATGTATTCCAAATCATTTTGGAGCATTCTAATTGTTCGATTCATTGTGAAATAGTCACAATCACAGTGCGAAGAACAGCTGCAGTCCCAGTAAACATTTAGCCGTTGATTCAACGTTGAAATAACGTAATGACTGCCGTCTAATCAACGTTCTCTTAAGGTTGAAAATGAAAGTTGAAAAGACGTCCAAACACAGACATTGAAAAGACGACTATTAGACGTATTTTGGACGTCCATTGATGTTATTAATTGGTCCCGAAATAAATTACTCGTATAAAACGCGTTTTGGACGTCCACTGACGTTATCGATTGGTCACCACTTAACTAACTTATTAAGATGGATTTTGGACGTCCATTGACGTTTAAAATATCTCCTTGACGGAAAGATTACTTTTAGACCTATTTTGAACGTCCAGGGACGTTCCTTGTTTACTGGGGTGTTCCAATGATGTAGCAAACTAAAAATCCACAAAAATAGAGGTTTATTTTGTCTCTGGAGAGTGACAGTATACTGTGTTCGGATATTTATAACAGATAGCGATTAAGAATTTATGAAATAGTATGGAATAATGTTGCAGCATATTGCATCCAGCCAACTCAAGGACCTAATATATCCAGCTTACATAAAAAAAGCCACGAATCCTAAACTCCATTTGGAAATTTATAAAAGCATCCTCCATTAACCATGGCACAAACATCAGCACCAACAGCCTCCAACTGAGTAAACCCAATTAATTTATTTTTCGCACTTGGCTTGCTCTTGTCCTTTCTGATACTTTATACTCATCCCCTGGGCTGACCACTGCGCCCATTTAGAAATACATTCCAAGACGTTTTTCTATCCTCCGGAGCCTGATTGCTCAAGGTGCAGTTTGGACAGCACGTTTCTCTGTAACAAAGCAAATGTTGCACAAGAGCCCACTCATTAGGACAAGGTGATATTGCGCACATGCCTCAAAAAGTATCGGCTGCAGTGACTAACGCCGCTAATTTAAGGAACGTTGTGGGTGTTATTGGTGTGCTCTTATATTCAGGGACTCAAACAGGAATTAGCTGTAATAGTAGCAGTGGAAAAAACAAAGTGAACTGAGACTTTTACTCATTAATCACAGGTTGTGTTTTAACAGCTGGAAATTAATGACTGGAGGAGCTGTAGGCCACACTTTTTTCTGGCACTAGGTTTTGTTTTTTGTTTTTTTCTTGGAAGTGCATTTGAGTAGACTGCTGCTTTATTAATGCTTGGTTTCATTTCAATTTATGTTATATCTCATTTGAAGGCCACAGAACACACACCACACCACTGCAGAAACCCCAGTGGCTTATTTGACCACCACCAGAAGCTCAATCCCTTGTTTAAACAAACCAACGTAGCTAAATATAACATTGCCACTTACTCAGGGGATGTGCCATAAAATCCCCAGTGTTTTTCACAGGTAATTTGAAACCAATTCAAGAGTGCAGATTAAATGTGTCTCGGTAGGACGCAATTTACACTGTTGATCTCGGACTGCGGCAGGATTCAGGCATGTGTGCTCCACCCAACCAGTCTTTCTCCACTGCCTTTCATATAAACTGTATTAGATTCCCTTTACTTCTACCACAGTACCACAGGGTTAGGACAGTCTCAGTCTGGATGTGACTCGGGGGTGGGGGGGTGGGGTGTCTTGGGGGGGAGAATAAGTCCTCACATGTTGCATTGGGTTCTGGCCAGGAGGTGTTCACATTCAGACCAAACTAGACACTCCTGGAATATGAAACCGTTACGAGCCGTGGCCTAATGGTTAGAGAAGAGGGCTTAGAGCTGAAAGGGTGTTGGTTCGATTCTCACAACTGGCAGGAAAACTGGGGGAGGTGGGAGTGAAGGACTGTCCTCCTCCCTCAATCCGCGGTTGAAATGCCCTTGAGCAAGACACCGAACCCACAACTGCTCCCTGACTTCCAGGGATGGCTGCCTGACGCTCTGGGTGTGTGTTCCCAGCCCCTAGTGCACTACTGAGTGTGTGTGTTCACTGCCATAGATGGGTTAAATGCAGATATAATGTTATTTTAAAAGCCCTGCTGCAATTACTCTAAAACTCCTTTTGGAATCATTTCTAAATGTCCATTTGAAGTGTAAAGTTGGAATTTTTAAAAGCTCATCTTGCCAAAATCCTTCAATTCCACTTGTAAATCTTCTAGAATCCATTCGCAGTGATTCTGAAACTTCAGTTTGAATAATTCTAGAAATCTCAGTGTAATGAGTTGGATCCCCCTTGGAGTGACTTCAGAAATACAGTCGAGTCTAGATGAAGTGATGCTAGAACTCTGGAGCTCCTTGGAATTGGCTGTAGCTGGAACTCTGGTTCAAACTGTAGGTCTAGAATCACTCCATCTTGAGTCGAGTTTTACTATTTCAGAACTTCAGTGATTCAGGAAATGTCGCTGCCGTCGTAGTGTTTTTAGGGCACCTCTTGGATCTTGTAACTCACTCAGTCTCATATTGTCGCAGTCCAATTAAAAGCATGTATCTCCATTTTTGTGGATTTTTAGTTTCCTACATCGTTTGAACAGAGCAGCTGTTCTTTACACTGTGTGAACATTTCACAATGAATGAACAAATACAAGTGCTCAAAAATAACTTGGAATAAAATCTTTATACACAGACTTCCACTGAAAATGAAGAGGTTGTTGTCCTTCTTTTACAGATGTACTATAATGGAGATGCATGTTTTTCTTTGGATAGCGGCGATATGAACTCACGTTTAGGAAATAACTCCACAAGGGACACTAGTGCGTGCCTCATATCAATGAACCCATGTGTCCTGTTTGGAAGGAGAGTTGGAACCATTCGTGAAGTCCAGATGGAGTTATCTAGGGACCAAAACTGAAGGGATTGGAAGTGATTTTAGAATTAAATATGAAGAAAAGCTAGAAGTCCAGCTGGAGTGTGGTCTAAGGAACTGTAAATCAATCCAATTGGACGTCTAGGATTATTCCTGTTGGGGTCATTCTTGATCTAGAGCTGGTTTTTCCAGTGTTTCTGGAAGTCATGTTGGAGTGACTCCAACTTGAGAGATCCTAGACCTTCGGCTGAATTCATTAACGCAGCCCGATTGATTCTAGGAATCCCACTGGGAGTGACTGTGGTGCTGCAGCTGGAGTTTGAGAATCAGTGCAGCTTTAATTATTAATTCCAGAATGATTCTAGCTTGGACTAAATCTCGGTTCTTAAAGGTTACAGCCAATAACCACCTTCTGACAGCTAGCTCCCTGTGCGCAGAAATGTGCCTAGAATTACTGGGATGCATCATGCTTCGGTAGAAGCTGTGGCCATTGTCAGATCTGGGAATTAAAGCTTACCAGAGAAAGAGGAGGCTTCAGGCTTGCAGGCCTCCTCTTAGCTCCTTCTGTCCGTCCCTCGGTCTCTCTACGTGCCTGTCGATCTCAGAGAAAGAGAAAAGTTGCCCAGAGACAGCCCTGTGAGGCTCGGAGGAGTCTCTTCAGACGCTCTCCTCCTTTGGGACGCCCATGACTGCGCTTCCTCAGATCCGGAGAAGCAGAGCGTCCGATCCCAGTCGGGGCGACCCGACTCTGCTCCTGCTTCCCTAAGGATCTACAGTGACCAGCTGCTAGTTTCTGGATGCTGAGGCATCACAATTGTCCAACTGGGGCTTGTCTGACAGCATTGCCAGCACTCGGAGATGCGTCGGTATCTCACAGGCTTTGGAGAATTGTAGATTCCAAGCAGGATCCAAAAGAAACGGAGAGCAACGTGGTTATGGAACGGGTAATGGTTCCCAGTCAGAGATGCAGCATGTTGCACTGGTTCACACTGAGCTCGAGTCTAGGAGGATATTGGGCAATCCAAATCCTGGATATGTATTCCAGTCTTTCTAGGAATATCCAAAATCAGGAACGGGAGAAGTTGCAGAGCAGTGCTGAGAAAAAAAAATTCCCAAATCCTGATGCATGGTATAAAAAAAATAATAAATAAAAAGTTCAATCCTGAGCCTGGTCCCTCTCCAGCTGTGCCTCGCTCTCTCTCCCCGGGTTGGGCTGAGGCAGCCCGGCCTCGTTTGGCTCCTCTCTGGTTGCCTCCTCACCTCCACGTCTCTCCGAAAGCGCCCCCGGCTCCAGCCGCATCCCAGTGTGCAGAAAAGGGACCCTCATCCTCTCGGTTCTCAGTGAATCTCTGCTCCCCCTTTCCCTGTGTTCTCCTCTTGTGGCTTTCTTGGCTTTAGAACGTATCCAGGCTCTGCTGCTGACGGTTCCCCATCGAGGCTCCTCTCGCTGTTGCCTCAGAAACTTAAAGAGATCTCCGCTGCACAATGCAGCCCAGCTCGCGTGGGCGCGGCGTCATCATCCTCATCTTCATCACCGCCACCGCCACCGCCACCAGCCTCATCCTCGCTGTCGTCTCAGTCTTTGTTAGAAATAACGATGAATAACGTCTACGTACTTGTATGCATATGAGCGAGCGCGCGCACGATCGGACCCGGAGAGGTGTGCACGAGCCTGCCAGCGAGCGCCAGCTTCTGCACGGTGCGCGCGCACTTTCAGGGAAAGCATGCGCGGGAGGTGGGGGGTGGGGGCGCAGCGCGGGCGTGTGTGTGTGTGTGTGTGTGTGTGGTTCTTGGAGAGACCACCTCCTGCTACTCGCAGGCACGCGCACGCGCGCAAACACACTTTCTCTCTCTCTCTGTCTCTCCTTCCTCAGCACCGCACACATCCACACACATGCTCTCTCTCTCTCTCTCTCTCTCTCTCTCTCTCTCCTTTTACTTTCTCTTTCTGTCTTTCTTTCTTGCTGATGTTTCTCTCTGTTTCTGCTATTCTTCACTCTCTCACTCTCACTCTTTCTTTCCTCCCTCGCACTGCTTCTGTACCTTCCTCTATCTTCGTCTCTCTTTCTCTGATTGCATCCTCTCTCCACTCCTCTATTTCTTTGCTTCCTTCTCCAATTTCTCACTCACTCCTTCTCAGTTTCTCTCTGCGTCTCACTTGTTTCCTCTATACCTTCTATTTCGTCTCCCTGTCTCTGTTTTCTTCTTCCTCTTCTTCAGTTTGTTTTATCTCTTCCATTTTTTTCTTCTTTTCTAATTTTACACCTCTCTCTCTCTATCCTTCTATACCCTTCTTTTACTATCCTCCTCATCCTTCTCCCTCTTGCTGTCTCTTTTATCTATCCTTTTTTCTTTTTCTTCTCCTGTCTCTGTTTATATCTCTGCATTTTCTTTTTATTTCCTTCTCGTTCTCTCTCTTTTCTATCTGCTCTTTTCTTCTTCTCCCTCTGTCTCTCCTCTTCTCTATATCTTCTATCTCTCAGTTTTTTCCTGTTTCTTCCATTTTCTCTCCATCTCTTCTCTCCCCTCCCAAATACAAAGTACAAACAGAACAGCCACCCACTCCCTCTAGCTTCCTCACACACAGAAAGGTGAGGCCACTCTTATAGCTCATATACTCTTTGTGAGACCACAGGAGCTGTTTTACAGCTCAGATATATATGTGTGTGTGTGTGAGTGTATGAGCTCAATAGGGTATGCTTTCCTCCTCCCGGTCTGGACTGCAGCAGACATTGAGGTAAAGCCTCCTCCCCATCAGCCTCCTCCAGCTCTAAGCTGTCAAAACTGGAGGAGGCTTTAATAGCACTCTTCTCTCCTTAAAACACTCAGGGCGTGATGCTGGCTGCCAGTGGAGGAGCTAGGATCTAATGGGCCCCAGAGGGAGAAAAAAGAGACGTCAAACACACGTCAAAATCTCACAGCTGAAGTTGTTGTGATGTAACGCACAACAATTGGAACATATCTCACAGCACCTTTCATTTACATTATTATCCCACGTTCCTCCCTGGTCCTCATCCACCCATCAGCTGTGACTCCCCCAGCACAGTTCTCTTCCACTGCCTCAGAAAGATAGGCCACTTGTGCTTCCTTTGGCCCAGTTTACTTCTGGAAATAACATGCATCCATACGTGAAAATTCTGTAGAAATCCAATCGCATGCTGTATATTCACTCACGATGCTTTGAGAACAGCGATATGTTTTGGAGGGTCCCGTTTGATAGGACCACCTACGGCACCATCCACACGGATCTGTTTTGGCCTCCCGTCCACACAAAAACAGTGTTCTAAGTCACGAAAAACAGAGGCTTTTGAAACTATTGTTGCCATTACTCTCATGTGGATGAAACAGAACGGATATTTCCAGAAACGCTGATGTCACAGAGAGTATCTGTCTCTGGCTGAGGTGCAAATAGCTCCTCCCTCCCTCTATAGTGAAGTACATGAGTCATTAAACTACGGTGTACATGCAGCTAGCACTAGATTTCAGATGCCCACGTCTAAATAAATATAAATTATGACATATTAGAAAAACATAATGCACTGTTAAGATGTAGATTCAGATGTAGATTCAGATATAGATTCAGGGAGTATGGAGTGATTTGGTATTAACACCACAGTGTTTCTCTCATGCTTCGTGGTGTTTTGATGCCTCTCTTTAAGGGTTACCATGGCCCCCTACTGGACTGGCAAAATACTGCAGCCGTTTTCATGTTGGTCTGTACGGCGATATTTGCACGGTTTGGGAATGTGTGGAGCCAGCACCCATATGCAGCACATATGAAAGGATCTATGGGGTCAGTTTCACCCCTTAGCCCTAGCCCTCCATTTTGTGGTGGGTGGGGGCTGCCTCAGTTCTTTCTGAAGCAATTACAGCATTTCCAGCACCTGTGCATACTGCAGCGTTTAAGAAGGAACTGGGAGTTTCTAACCAAAAGCCACCAAATAAGCAACTGAATTCAGCTTCAATTCACAGAGTTAGGAGAGGGTGATAATACCGTATGATAGTAACGCTTTTGAAGGTGTATGACGCTACGTTAAATTGAGCTACGTTAATCACTTTTCTGATATCACTGCAGACTGAGCCCCACTGAAGCACTGCTCTTCTTTGTGTTGATGATGTATCAGGCTCTTGATAATAACTACTACACCTTGTAAGTTCAACTGACAACACTCAAAAGCAAAGGGTGTATGGGATTCACCCTTGGATTCCTATCCTCAGACGGTTAAATGCTATTTAAGGTGGAGTAATATAAGAAAATGACATTCCACCAACCGAGCTATAAGCGATGCTAGGAGTTTGCAGTAATCCTCAGCTGAGGAAAATGGTCTGGGAGAGCTACAGCACTTCAGCAGATCAGTAAAAACATCCTGGAGCTAAACATTTAAGCAGAAAAGCACAGTAGCCTAAACCCATACTTGTGTACCGGACTCCAGTGAAGGCAGATGTGGACGTGCGATTAACGTCAGCACAATGCTGTCGCAGACAGAAGTCTTTGAGCTAAACTCGAACTAAAATCTTTGAGTCTTTGAGCTAAACTCGGCCGTGTTTGAGTGTGTAATGTTACAGGACCCATGGCTACAGATTTGATGCCTTTGTCACAGAGTCCCACACAGCTATAGACATGATCACACCCCACCCTCTTCCATGAATTTAAAAAGGCTTGATTTCCTCTTCTGTCTCGAAAATTAAAGTTTTAGGTGCTGTTTGTTCGCCTGGAGGTCCGTTTTCTCTGGAGTGTTCTTTGGAAAATACAAAAATGTTGTTTCACATTGTTGTTTCCTCCAGGTGACTGTTTATGAAGAGTGTGGTGTGTTCTCCCTGTGTCTGCGTGCGTTTCCTCTGGGTGACTGTCTGTGAGGAGTGTGGTGTGTTCTCCCTGTGTCTGCGTGAGTTTCCTCTGGGTGACTGTCTGTGAGGAGTGTGGTGTGTTCTCTCTGTGTCTGCGTGGGTTTCCTCTGGGTGACTGTCTGTGAGGAGTGTGGTGTGTTCTCCCTGTGTCTGCGTGGGTTTCCTCCGGGTGACTGTCTGTGAGGAGTGTGGTGTGTTCTCCCTGTGTCCACGTGAGTTTCCTCCGGGTGACTGTCTGTGACTAGTGTGGTGTGTTCTCCCTGTGTCTGCGTGGGTTTCCTCCGGGTGACTGTCTGTGAGGAGTGTGGTGTGTTCTCCCTGTGTCTGCGTGGGTTTCCTCCGGGTGATTGTCTGTGAGGAGTGTGGTGTGTTCTCCCTGTGTCTGCGTGGGTTTCCTCTGGGTGACTGTCTGTGAGGAGTGTGGTGTGTTCTCTCTGTGTCTGCGTGGGTTTCCTCCGGGTGACTGTCTGTGAGGAGTGTGGTGTGTTCTCCCTGTGTCTGCGTTGGTTTCCTCCGGGTGACTGTCTATGAGGAGTGTGGTGTGTTAAATATATCTTGTCCATCTTTTAGGATCTTGATCTCATGCATTAAACATCTCATTACTGCATGTTATTAAGTTGTTTCCATGCATCAGATATCTTGTTCATGTGCATTATTAAGTTGTTGCCACAGATTATATATATCCTGATCACCCACCTTATTAAGTTGGTCCCATATATTAACATCTTCATATTCAAGATCCCGTTACCACACCTTGTTACAACATACCATGTATTACATACCCAGTTTTTTTTTTTAAAGTTGCTCCTATAGGATCTCATTCCCACACATTATTAAGTTGTTTGCACACCTCCATATCATTCTGAGGGGATTCTGCAGGGTCCATAAGGAGAAAGCAATCAACACTCAACAAGTTGTGTCAAAATACTTTTGAAATGTATAAATATTTGTCATTGTACAAAGAAATGTGTCCTCCACATTTAACCCATCTGTGGCAGTGAACTCACACCCAGAGCGGCAGGCAGCCATCCCTGGTGTACGGCTCCTTACTCGAGGGCACCTCAGCCATGGATTGATGGAGAGTACTTTTTCTTCACTTCCACCACCCCCAATTTTCCTGCCAGTCGTGTGGATCGAACCAACAACTTCTCTGTGCTAAGCCCTCTTCTCTAACCATTAGGCCATGGCTGCCACATGTACATGTACCTTAAGGGCTATGGTACACCCTCAGCCAACACAGCGTTAGTATCGTGTTTTTAGTCATTGACTCTTATCCGTGCAGTGTGTTGGGTTCTCAGTAAATGTTTTCCCACCCACCCGACGAGTTGCTGATGACCCATGCACTTGTTTCTCTCCTGCAAGCGTGAGAACGGCTTCTTTTCATCAACTGCTGAACATCTTTCCTCTCATTCCAAGCCTGGAATCAATCACTTCTCCATTCAGGGGATTGATTTAATCCCATGGAAAGTTCACTTCAGCTCACTGACATGGAACTGACCTGGAACTAAGTAAGAATTAGCAGTGGAGCTGAACAACAGCCTGACCACGTTACACCACAACGGTTCTGAAGGTGGAGCTTTATTAACATCTCTCTCTCACACACACACACACAAAAACAGTCTTATCTCCATGGTTTCAAGTGACATTACATAGATTTCCATTCATTTTGTGGGGTGTAATATTAAAAATAACTGCTACTAGTTTAACCCTAACACTCAGCTGCGTGATACTGACAAAACTGATATCATGATCAATTTTCTTACGATGATTTTAAAGGAAAAGAAGATTGAATAGATACTGTTTGTTTGAATGACTTTAATTTCATTACTTAAAATATTCAAAAATGTGTCAAACGTAAGATACATGTACAGTTTACAAATGACTCAAATCCACAAGGATAGGTTTTTCTAAACCTATGTAAATGTACATTCTGATTTTTCTGTCCAGATGACAGTGAAAAGCTTATGCACTAGAGCACAGTCAGAGCCATTCCAGGACCATCTCTTCCTCACTAGCAGTGAATTAACAGATATCATGTTAGAGCTGTCTGTCAGTGAATGTGTATCATCATTTATGCTCATGTTACTTTTGTTGCTAGCTCATGCTGATCAACTAGTTAACATTTGACTACTAAGACTGAGCTCACAATCACTCCAATGTGCTCAATTGTGCCATTTACAAACACTTTAATTACATTATTAAGCGTGTAACACTGTAAAGTATCCTTTGTGTTAACAGATTTTTAGACAAAATGCCACATTTTAGCACTTTTCCATTCACAGTCCAATTTACATTATTTTCCTTCATTAGGTTTTTTTTTTATTCTTTTTGTTATTCTTTATAAATAAGATTAGTAAATAATTTTAATCAGCACAGTATCAACATATTTATCATTTAATAATTTTACATCAGGCTTATACTCATTATTATATCTCTCAGAGTTGTTGGTAATATTTGTATTAGTTTGTTTTTCAGAATAAAAGTCTCTGTGAATGTAAAATCTGTTTGAGGAGATTATAAATTAGATATATCCGGTACAGGACAGGAATCTGAGTGGTCCGATGGAGGACCAGCAGTGGTCTACAGTCAGTGGTGTGACAGCCTTTTTATGACAGTGGACCGATATATGCTCGCTGTCTGGGTGCCAGCTATTGCTGTGGGTCATTATGACATCGTCAGTGTTCCGTCGCTCTGCTGCCTGGCCCACAGGCCAGTTATTGCTCTGGGTCATTATGACATCGTCAGTGTTCTGTCGCTCTGCTGCCTCGCCCACAGGCCGGCTATTGCTCTGGGTCATTGTGACATTGTCAGTGTTCCGTCGCTCTGCTGCCTCGCCAACAGGCCGGCTATTGCTCTGGGTCTTTGTGACATCGTCAGTGTTCCGTCGCTCTGCTGCCTCGCCCACAGGCCGGCTATTGCTCTGGGTCTTTGTGACATCGTCAGTGTTCCGTCGCTCTGCTGCCTCGCCCACTGGCCGGCTATTGCTCTGGGTCATTGTGACATTGTCAGTGTTCCGTCGCTCTGCTGCCTCGCCCACAGGCCGGCTATTGCTCTGGGTTATTGTGACATCGTCAGTGTTCCGTCGCTCTGCTGCCTGGCCCATAGGCCAGTTATTGCTCTGGGTCATTATGACATCGTCAGTGTTCCGTCGCTCTGCTGCCTGGCCCACAGGCCAGCTATTGCTCTGGGTCATTATGACATCGTCAGTGTTCCGTTGCTCTGCTGCCTCTCCCACAGGCCGGCTATTGCTCTGGGTTATTGTGACATCGTCAGTGTTCCGTCGCTCTGCTGCCTCGCCCACAGGCCGGCTATTGCTCTGGGTCATTATGACATCGTTAGTGTTCCGTCGCTCTGCTGCCTGGCCCACATGCCAGCTATTGCTCTGGGTCATTGTGACATCATCAGTGTTCTGTCGCTCTGCTGCATAGCCCACAGGCCGGCTATTGCTCTGGTTCATTGTGATATCATCAGTGCTCCGTCGCTCTGCTGCCTGGCCCACTGGCCAGCTATTGCTCTAGGTTATTGTGACATCGTCAGTGTTTCATCACTCTGCTGCCTGGGCCACAAGCCAGCTATTGCTCTGGGTCATTATGACATCATCAGTGTTCCGTCGCCCTGCTGCCTGGCCCACAGGCAAGCTATTGCTCTGGGTCATTATGACGTCGTCATCAGAGTTCCGTCATTCTCTGCTGCCTGGCCCATAGGCCAGCTATTGCTGTGGGTCATTATGATGTCGTCATCATAGTTCCGTTGCTCTGCTGCCTGGCCCACATGCCAGCTATTGCTCCGAGTCATTATGACATCATCAATGTTCCGTCGCTCTGCTGCCCTGATAGCAAGGAGACAGCGGACCACTGTTGGCCCACTGAGGGCAACGTTGGAAGTCCACTAGTGTTTTGCACAGCGTTTTTTGGGCAAACCGCTGGTGATTAAGTTGTTCCCTAAACGCTATATTAGCTCGTAGGCTAAATATCCAGACAGATACCTCCACAACAGCATACTGTTGTGTGCTGCCAAACACAACAGTAATCCACACTGAATTCACCATGAAGAAGAAGTGAAAATGTCATCTGCAAAGACTTCTGGGGCTTGTGAAGACCATGGAATGAGTAAGTTTAGCTCTGAGCTACCACCCCTGCTGGTTATTCAAGGTGTTGTCTTATTCCTACAGGAAAGAGAAGAGAGGGCCAGGGCGGGAGCATGTCTTGTGGGGTTTGTGTGTTCATAGTGCTTTCCTGGCAGTTCACATTTAATACATTTCAGTGAAACTCCTGATTTTCCTAATGGTTTGCATTACTTGTGTATCAAGTATAAATAATTATATGGTTTTAACACCTTGGTCTAACCCTAACCATAATTGTAACACTAACCCCAGACACTACACCTTAACAAAAATACAATAAGTCCATAACCATAATGCTACTCCAAAACACTTTACCCTCACCATAAACCCTGACTCTAACTACTACCCTACACTAATAATACACAAACACACAAACACACACACACACACACAATTATCACTTTTCTGAATCTCTAAAACCTCAGCACTTTATTACTGAAGAACAGCGTGTCAGTAAGTTAGAGAGAGAGAGAGAGAGAGAGAGAGAGAGAGAGACACTTTGTCCTTAGGGATGATCCTTAATGCTACCCTACATATACTCTGACTCACAGATCTGACTGTGACTCCTCTATTTAGAGTCACATTAAAGCTGTGTGTGTGTGTGTGTGTGTGTGTATGTGTGTGTGTGTGTGTGTGTGCGAGTGTTCTCCTGCTAGAGATGCTGGTATGGTCCGTGCCGAAGCTGAAGCAGCTGGAGGGACAGACCATTGCCGAGCTCACAGGGGGAGGACAGCACAAGGACTCACTGTTTCCATGACAACCCAAACCTGCAGCTCCAACATCCAACATGACCATCGTCCCCAACACAGAGAGAGAGAGAGGGAGAGAGAGAGACAGAGAGAGAGAGATAAAGAATATAATAGAGGAGAGATAAAAGACAGAGAATAAGAGGGAGAGAATGAAAGAGAATGGGAGAGGTAGAGAATGAAAGAGAATGGGAGAGGTAGAGAAAGACAAAAATATACACTGAAATTGAGAGAAAGCATGTGGAGAAATAGAAAGGAGATAATATAAAGGGAGATAAAGAGAAGGAAAGAGAGAAAAGAAAAAGAATAAGAGACAAAAACAGATGAAAAATGGGAAGATAAAAGAGGGTGTGTTAAGCCAGTCAACATTTTCTCTCTCTCTCTCTCTCCCACACACACACACACAAACCCATATACCTTTATTTTGTTGTCTTCATCTCTCCCTCTCTCAATCATATATCTCTATTCCACTTTCCCTCCCCTTCTCTCCATCTCCGTCCCCCCCTCTGACCCCTCTGCTCCTGCTTACAGCGTTGCTACAGTAGTCTGTAATTATTGCCATGGTTACCACTAAAGCGTAGATGAGTAGCGACCTCGGATCGGCTCGTCCCTGCGCAAAACTCTGTTTTTGAACTCCTTCATTCTACTCCCTTTCAGCGATTCAGCTCCTATCTTTCTTTCTCTCTTTCATTGCCTCTTTCTTTCTGTCACTCTTCCACTCCCCCTCATTCCCTCCCTCTCTCTCTCTTCGATTCCTCTTCTTTCGCGCCCCCTCTCTCAGCCCTTTTCCAACTCTCCTTATTCTTCTCTCTTTCTCGCTCTCCATTACCCTCTATTTTGTTCTCTCTCTCTCTCTCACTCTCTCTCTCTGTGTTTTCTGCAGTAATTGCGTGTCTTGCTGGGCGTCTGCTGTGCAGCTCCATGGCTACAGGGCCTGCTGTACCGCATCATTCCCCACTGCTCTCTCTCCCTCTCATCTCTTCAGGCCTGACTCTGGACAAAGCTCTCCAACAATTATAACACATGTTAATTTATTCGTTGGTTGGACACATTTCCCCTTGCCCCTGGGACCCATGGCTGTAACAAGCTTTATGAAATTGAAACCTGGGAATCAGAGGCAACTTCTGACTAAAGCCCTGTTCAGATGGGATTAGTTTGACATGAGGAGGTTGGGTGAAGTAATTATTACCAGACTATAGCCCTTTTCGGACGGGATTATTGTTATCTGTGGAAATGGGATAATGTAATTATTACCGGAGTATCACAGTGATTTTAGTCCCGTCTGAATACACCATTTCAGTTATTTCAGTTCCAGGAATTATTCCAGTCTTTTTTCTACTGTGAAATGAGCAGTAAATTTACATCAATGCAGAGCCTCCATTCTTGAAAAACTCTGTTAAAAATTATTTTACCACACAATGTGATCAAATATTCCCCCACATGTCAATTCACAGAGGATGAGTATAACCTGGAGTTATTTAACTGCTTATTTTACAGTAGGTAAGGCTCTGTATTTTTACCTGAAACAGGAGCATGAACTCTAGAAAAATTACTCAAATAGTTTTCAATGTCAAATCAATTTCCACATGTAAAACTAATCCTGTCTGAATAGTGTTTATCTCAGTTCTGTCTGAAGGCAACATGAGAGCCATTTTTGAAATTGCAGACTCCTGCATTTACCATAAAACATGCTGTAGGATAAATCCAGGTTTCTAATAAGCCTGAGCCCTATATGGCCTGGAATAGGTAAAATAAACTCTCAGTGATTTTACTCCTGTCCAAAAGCACAGTGCCAGTCATATTTAGGCACAAAGAGCCTAAATATGGATAATGTCAGGTCAAATCTGTAGCAAATCCCAGATGTTGTATGACATATGACACTCAAATCCAGAAGGCAATCTATAGGACTCCCCAGGGGTGTGATTCTAGCAGCTTGTGTCCAGCAGCACTGCTGTGTCTAATCCAACGATACCTGCACACGGTGCGCTAAACCCCAACAATGTATTTTGCACAGGGCTTTTTTTTTTGATGGTAGTGTGAACTCAAGTAGCCACTTCCATCTTTGTCATACAGAAATAAACCATGGTCCCCGTGTTAAACTTATACTATCCGAATAGGGCTGAAACAGTGAAGCTAGGGAAAGAACAAACAAGGTGCTGCTTTACACTGCTGTGTTTGTCATTAGTGTTTTTTGGTCCTGTTCCAATCAATCCCACTTCCTACTGCGCAACACGAATACATCCTCAACTCAGGGGGGCTGTGTACACACCATTAATCAGGTCCAAAACTAATGCTCCAGGCTCAACACTTTTAGTAAAGTACCGTACACTGTAATAGCTTTTAGCACAACTTTATGTATTATTAAAACACTGATGTTTTGGTTCATTAATAACAACAACAAAAATAAACATCAGTTACAGCACGTTTTTATTTCCAGCAATAATTCAAATGATAGATTTTATTATATTGATATCTAATTCATCCATAATGTATGTTGTTGCATGTGCCAGGCAATGACTAGATGTCCAGTTAGGCCTGGTTTAGTAATGAATAAATAAACTTCAAGCTACATCTGGTCAAGTATACCCTCTGCAAATGTCAGAGACCATTCTTCATGTATTCATTTTTCACTCAGAAAGAAAATAAAAAAATATTAATACAGAGATAAAGAAGGAAGTCCCCCCAAAACAAACAAACAAACTAATTAACTAACTGTATAAGTACATTATTGACACTAAAGGGACAAGCTGTGTGATGTATCTTTAAAGGTACAACAGTGGTGTTAAAGTCCATTTGTGTTCCCTAAAGGTTCATTACAGTCTCGTCATCAAAAACGAGAGTTTTTAATTACAAAACTGTGTAAATTAAAATAATATATCAAAAGTCCTGGAGATGTAATGAGGCATTGAAATCAACACGATTTCAAAATCTACAATTGTAATATAATAAGGTACAACTATGTTCCTTAATTGAATGTACTGATTGTGTTCCCTTGAGGGTACCACCAAAGAGACATCAGTCAATGCACATTTAATAAAAGCTTAGGTGGACACACTGGATACGGAAGTTAGCAGATTCTGTAGTTGTATTAATTTTCGTTTTTGAGGTTTATCAGTTGTATATGTTTCCTGCTTTTGTCCTGATCCTGGAAGATGAAGAAGGTGCACTTAACTGCCATTTTGTGTCTTCTGTGAAGATGTAGGTCTCAAAAGCACCGTAACATCACAAGGAATGAGTTAAAATGCAGAGTGGATTTCTAAGTCCTACAATTCCCTCCTGGGACTGGATCAGGATTAAACTCCTTCGTTCGTCTCATGAGCTTTTATCTCTCTTACTCATGAATCATTCATCATGACCACATACGTAATATAAAAGTGGACACGGTCTCTGTAACTGAAATGTGGCATCAGTGTGGGGTATGCTTTAATTGAGGTTTTCCCACTGGGTTAAGGCTATTTTCAGAAAGCATAGATGGGCTGTGGGGGGGGGGCCTTGTTGTCGGATATTGGGATGAGCTAAAGTTTTTCATCTCTGGTATCCATCTTCAGTGCGGTGAATAAAGGTCAATCTATGGTTCTTCTGGTGATAAGCCTAGCTAGCACCATACAGCTAAGGCCAAATCATGATTTATTAAAATAATTATGTAAATGATCAGATGTTCCATGGTTTAAAGTCAAGATTGCCTTGTTCCCTCTGTACCACTGGGCATTTGGTAAGAATTAGAGTACTGTTTCCAAAACTAATCCTCCAACATAAGTACCTGATTTCACAGCAATGTTCCAGTACCTCAAACTCCATTTTGATGGCCTACATTTCAGAATAAAATGTACATCAGGCTTAACAATAGCCCTGTTCATCATTAGGTCTATGTATTTTTCAGAAATCAGTGGCTGATTTGCCAACATTTTGTTCATTCATTTATTCAGACATTAATTTCCTGTAAAAGGTTCATCCTGATCAGTGTGGTGGTGGGTTCAGATCCTACCAAGAATCACTGGGTGCAAGGCAGGAACACAACTGGACAGAGCACCACTCCATCAAAGGACACTGACACATCACGTTACTTTATTATCTCCTACTACCCATCTATCACAACCATGAAATCAGCTTTGTTCCTCAAGGCTTCAAAGGAACTGAATTTCATGGACCTATAGATTTAAGGTTTTGGGTCCAAGACCACTACTCTGTTCTTCCCCTGAAGTACATTTTTAACGAGTTGTATTTACCAAAGATTAGAGACAAATCTATATTGTTTGTAATTCTTTTTCACAGCCAGACCTGAATATGTTTTACTTGAAGTCTTTCTTAATCCTAACACTTTTTTACACTTTCAACTATGCCTTAACTCAATCAACACACATGTCTCCTGATTATCAAGCACCTGAGGCAGTGATAAGATGCATTATTGTGGGGTGCCAGAAACAGGATTAAGAAAAACTGACTTACATCAAAGTATCACATGGTGTACCTCAAGGATACGTTCTAGGACCTATTTAGTTTGCATTATGTTCCATTACTGTTTATTTACTACTGATCAAATTCGCATAAAACCAAATATAATGTCCTGAAAAAATCTGTGAGGATATCAGAGCACTGACAAATCAAAAAGATTTTCTGCAGCTGTGTTTCTATTAGCATTGAGGTTTTACTTGTCGAGTAGTACTTAACCTTCGCCATGAAGTCTGGTATAGATTGTGATAAACCCACAATGAACACACAAAACGTAACTTATCAGTTAATTACCAAACTTAGCAGGGGTTTCATATCAGCAAAACCCCCAGGAAAGTTCAGTCGCGCTACAACCACATGGAGGTCACAGGTCGACAATCTTTATGCATCACAAAGGAAGCCTGTGCTCCAGATTGGCAGGTGCCTTACAACATGGGAGATGCAGATACCAAGTGGGAACTGGTGATGACTAACAATGAGAGCTTTCATTTAAATAATAATTGTATAAATAGCTCTTAAAATTAGTAAAGCCCCTTTAATCACGAAGCCACCTCCCCATTGGTCAGCATATTATGCCAACTTCAGCCTATTAGGAGCCTTGGCTGTAAGCAGCAGCGCCATCTTGTAGCGGTATGCAGGGTTAAAAAGGGACTGTGTGGACATGCTTTTTGGCTCCTCAAAGACTGAACTGAAGTGGGTTTTATTGCCTTCACTTTGAGTCTGTGACACAAAGTAAGCTTCTATGTTGATTTCTTTTGAGAATAGCTTAATTCTATTTGAATGCTATTTCTGTAGCAATGTAGCTTCAGAATGTACCTATATTTCCTTTAATATTCATGGTTTTTGTAATTTTTCTTAATATATTTTACAATATTGAGCTGTTCTATGTTAGTATCGATGATGTAATTTGGTGAAATGTGCTAAATCTGTGTTTTCAGTCGATTTCACTGGTTTATAATTAACTACCGCTTAGAGATTGTTGCTTTTCATCTTTGTCAACATGGGAGCGCTAAAATCCTGTTGTTTAAGCTGTGAAAAGGTTAATGCGATATAGCTTGTGCCTTGGTATGATCTTAATGGGTGTTGCATGTATTGGCCTTGGCAAATATCCAATACCGTTGCTACCAGGAGTCTTAGACTCTGCTTGAAAATCATTTTTATTTTCACCCTGAATCTTGGAGTGTAGTACCATTGACCTTAAACTGAATTCTACCACAATAGAGCTGCTGTGTAACATCATAAATACTCACACTCACTGTGAACCTGTCAACTCCTTTGAGAACTAACTGATGACACCATTGGGAAAATGCACAAAGCCACTGTAGGATGATCAGTCATTGTTCCAAGGACACACTGCAGACTTCACTGGGTCCTTCAGGTTTCTCCTACAACATCCCAATGATCTGGGCCTGTCTCTCCAGGGAAGCCAATCATGGATTTGTACAGCCTCTCCAGTCTGGACTATAACAGTTCACTCCCAGGTGGTCTTCCTATGTGAGCCATCAGGCCCTTGAAACTGCTCGCAAATGCAGCATCTACACCTCGCCTTCAGTCTTCCACAGTGCAACCATGCCTCTAAAAAGGGTGATATGGAAGCCTACAAAATCTCTGTATTCCTCCATCATGACCAGATACTGAGAAGCTCCTCCAGGCATGTGTCTCCTAGAGACTGAACTACTAATCCTTCTTAAAAAGATATCTGCTAAAAATTTTCAGAAGGTGCCAAATATTCAGAAACGATGCTGCCAGGATTTTGCAAATGCAAGGCACCATCAGTCCTGGGCTTTTTTCATCGTTTCAGCTCCTTATAAATTACCTAATTCATTTTATAACTCTCGCCATCATGTCTCCATGGTGAAGCGGCATCATACTTGATGGACTTTTGTACATACTGTAGCCCCTACCTGCAGTCTTAGGTCCATTAACGGCTATCAACCTCAGGTGCCCAGGACTGAAATATGCTTAACAAGAGGCTTTTTCTGAGGCAGCAGTGTGAATTGTGGCTAAAGCGAGATTCTTGACACACTTAAAGTGTGTAAGAGTTAGAGGGATCTATTAGCAGAAATGGAGTATAGTTTACAAACCATGCTTGTTTTCATTAGCGTTTATTCACCTGTAACTACGAATCGCAATGTTCTCCTTTGCTTTAAACGAGTCATTCATATTTACATATGGAGCAGGTCCTCTTACCACAGAGGCTGCCATTTTGTGGCGACATGTTTCTGCAGGAGGACAGAACAGATAAACAAAACACTGGCTCTAGAGAGTGCCTTCTGTGTTTTTTTTTTTTTTACTGAAGTGGCAGCTTGGAAAGGGAGGGGTGAGGGAGGGGTATTCATCTGCAACCTCACCACTAGATACCGCTAAATCTTACACACTGCACATTTATTTTGCTTCCGAACAATAACTGCACTTTATATAAATGGTTCTTTGCACAGGGTTGAATGTGTGTGTATGTGGGGAGGGGGTGAATGAGGTACGTTATTCATCTCACTTATAATAATTGCATTGTAAATGTTATTTGTCACATTATTGCCTTTTTGTTTTGGTAAATCATATGTAGCAGTTCTTACACATAAGTGTTTTAAACACATTCCAGAGTCTGGAAGCAAAACGTGTGCATGTTTTTTGAAGTGTGTGTGTGTGTGTGGGGGGGGGGGTGTATTTGGGTCTTTAGATGTTTTGTTTTGTTACAGAACATGGGGTTTAAATATAGGTGATCATAAAAACGGTTGCCCTGTGAAGGACTGGCGCCCCCTCCAGGGTGTATTCCCGCCTTGCGCCCAATGATTCCAGGTAGGCTCTGGACCCACCGCGACCCTGAACTGGATAAGGGTTACAGATAATGAATGAATGAATGAATGAAGACAGTTTTTAAATATATAATATTGGTTGGCCGAAATCCTCATACACCTGCACACATTCTTTTATCAGTGCTACGTTATATGTGGAGATTATACTAGTAGTAGGTGTAAATCAAGACCTGTGTCAGGAATAGTTTCAACCTAACACTAGCTAAATTCAAGCATTACAATCGGTATCCTCAAACTTTTGGTTATTTGACTGTGGACCATCTGTTGCTCTGCACTTTCACCCTGTTCTTCAATGATCAGGACCCCCACAGAGCAGGTATGATCTGGGTGGTGGATCTTTCTCAGTCACAGTACTGCTGTGACACTGACATGTGTGTTAGTGTCTGTTGTGTGGATCAGACACAGCAGTGCTACTGGAGTTTTCAAACCCCTCAATGTCGCTGGTGGACTCTCAGTCCAAAAACACCCAGCCGACAGCGCCCTGTGTCACTGATGAAGGACTAGAGGACGACCGACACACACTGTGCAGCGACAGATGAGCTACTGTCTCTGACTTTACATCTACAAGGTGGACCAACGAGGGAGGAGTGTCTCACAGAGTGGACAGTGAGTGGACACAGGGTTTAAAAACTCCAGCAGCACTGCTGTGTCTGATCCAATACATATTGGTAGGCCCTGTGAGGGTCCTGTGCCTTGATGAAAAAGGGTGATGGGTGGCTCAAAGTATGCAGAGCATTTGATGAATTACGGTCTATAATTGTAGAACTACAAAGCGCACCTGTAAGGCCAGAGATTCAGAGAATATATCAAACATAGCATGATGAATATCCCTTTTCTGAGAATGCTACATTTGCTTGTGCACTAATGTTTTCAAAGGAAGTACAATGCCTTTATAAACCCAATAAAACAATCTCTGGACACTACACTATGACTCTTAAATTAGCAATCATGGCTCTAGTGTGATCATAAGCACTGCTGTGCTGCGCTTTGTTTGGAGATGAAAATAAGGAAGCAACAATCATCAGTAATTGTGTTGGAGTGTGTGGCTCTCAAACGTGCTGCTCTTCATGGCATTGCAGTCATCTCCGCTACAACAAAACCTCATATCTCCAAAATGGTGAGCTGGTGTACGTTGGTCTTACCTTTTACTAGGGTCATTCTGCTGTTTTGTAGAGTTTCTATTGGTCTAATAAGGGTCTGTCTTTGATTGACTGCCATTAAAAGAAACCCTAAGATTAGGGCACATAGGTTGCATTTCAAAACCTTGTTCCCATAATAAACCACTGAACACTGCATGCAAACATGTAGCTCTTCTTTTACAAATTATTACATAAGTGCTTACAGTACTGTGCAAATGTTAGAGACCACTTTCCAGTCAAAACAGCCATTAAATACATGGTTTAACATCGAATAAAACAAGTAGGAACCTACACAGAACAGCCATGGCCATAGTTAAATGACCTCCTTGTTTCTACACTATATTTTTCTAATGTATCAGCTCCTCTGACCTGCACAACACAAACTAACACAAACACAGTGTCACTGCAGCAATGAGAATCATCCACCACCCAAATCTGTCCTGATTCTGCCCAGTGAAAGGGGGCAAAAAAAGTATGCAGAGCAACAGATGGTGCATTTGATGGACAACAGTCTGTTATTGTAAATCTACAAAGTGTTCCTGCATGGTCAGTGGAGCTGAGAGATGGGTCAGTGACTGCAGAGATCAGATTGTATTAGATTAGAATGTGAGAGTTTTGTTGGCCAGTGCATCTAGTTCTTTCAGAAATATCTCCTGAAATATCCTCTACTTATCATCTGTTAGGAGTGAGAGTTAAATAAATGACACGTGGTCTCTGATGTTTGCATAGTGTTGAATATAAAATATACATCAAAACCAGTGGCGGATGTTGGTCTTTCAAGGAGGGGAAGCTCAATTTCGGCCTACATCATAAAATGTGTCGGTTTATTTATACGTAAATTCTACCCTCCGTTCCTTTTCAAGAAAATGATCTGTGACCCTGTCGTACCAACAAGGCGTCTTTTCCAGGGACTTGACTTGTGTCCTCTCAAAGGCCAGCAGAGCTAGGCTGCTTAAACGGTCTTGGCCCATGTGAAGTGTGTCCGCCTGTGCTCCCACGGATCTCTACACCAAAGGATTGCTGATTCGCTCACTGCACTGTCAATCAAAAAGGGATTCAGCCTCAGACAGATCATCCAATCATCATGCAGAAGCTGAGTGTCAGGGCCAGCCGAGGCCAGCCCACTGCCCCATAGACCCCCAGAGACGCTGAGCGTCCGATGGGCGGGACAAAGGCCAGCATTTATCCAATGACTCGTCTCGTTTCGCTGCACTTCGCTGCTTCTCCATTGAACTCTGTGGACGCTGTTTAAAGCACTGTGAAACTGCGGGAATCATTGAGAGGAAAGCCGCGTCTTTACCAGTGATAAGAAGCTGATTCTGAACAAAAGTTGAGCGCGTTGTAGTGCATATTTATTCAATGACATGTACACACAACAGTATATATTTGATCACTTATTTTTTGACATTTTAGGGGAAGCTGAGCTTTCATTGCAGTCTTAGAGCAATCGCCTCTGATCAAAACATTACAGTAGAATGTTACAAACAAAACAGCACACACCGTTAACACACGGTTCCCCACCTTAAAACTACAGCTTCATTGTGATGCTTCACTGACCTGTGATGGAGACCACAGAGCCTCTGCCACTGCAAATCTGGGTAGAAACCACACTATGTAACTTATAGGAGAGGGCAGTGAGTTAGTAAATGAGTGACTACACAATTCTGAATTATTGAGTGATTCAGGGAAGGAGTGATTATGAATGAATGAATGAGTGAGTGAGTGATTTATGGAGTGAGCTAGTGTGTAAATGAATGAATTTGTATATCAGCCTGTGAATGGTTGAATGTGAGTGAGTGAGTGAAGAAGAGTGAATTATTAAATGAGTGAGTGAATAAATGAGTCTGTAAATGACAGAATGTGAGTGAGTCAGTTATGGAATGAGTGAGTGAACGATTGAATGTGTGTATGAGTTTTTGATTGTGAGTGAGTGAGAGTAATTTATGGAGTGAGAGTGAGTGAATAGATGAGTGACTGTGTGTGAATGGTTAAATGTGTGAGTGAGTGAGGTATAAGCCCCGAGGTGCTGTAAGCATCGTAAATAGATCTTGGTGTTTTTCAGAGCTCTAGTTTTTTTTAGTCTTTATTGTTCTGAGGTCCACTCCAAATGGGCGAAACTCTAGATCCTCTGCTCAACAGTTAATGAAGAGTCACTGAATGGTGTTTACCTTGGGAGCGTGGATCTGAGGTGTAATTTGGAGAAATGCGCGTACGATAAACAAACCGTGTAAGACTAATGAATTAAAAGCCTTTAATGCAGGAGCGATAATTATCTCTCCTCACCACTGGCCAGCGCTGGCTCCAGAACAATGATACCCACGCTGGGTGCCTGTCATTTTGGTTACACAATAAAAGCAAACAGAAGCGGTGTCTTTATAACCACTAACACCGAGCCCAACGTTTTAATGATTAGACGCTCAGTGAAACTGCCTGAGCTTGTTTACACCTAATACCAGTGGACCCTGGAAAACATGACTACTATCAGTTGACATCGAGCACCAGAATATTAAGACCATTCGTAGTGTTTAACACGGTCATAGTCCCACCAGGCTGGTCACCAAGCTCACTGACCTGGAAATCAATAGACCTCCCCAACACCCCCAACAGACCCCAGACTGTGAGACTGGGCAGTCACATGTCCTCCACCCTCACCCTGAACACCGGCGTGCCACAGGGCTGGGTGCTAAGCCCTCTGCACTTTTCCCAGTTCACCCACAACTGCATTTCTCTGCATACATCACCATCAATAAAATTACGACAACCTCCTTCTTTACACTCACGGTCCATTTTATCACCTCCACTGACCACACACTGTCATCCATATATTGCTCTGCACAAATTTGTAGTTTGATCAGTGAATATTTTTAACAGTGTAGATATACTGTAACACACACACACACAAGTGCCAGAGAGACCAGGGTTCTGGTCCGAACCCATTGAAGTGTGAATGTTTCACAACTCCTATGTTTACGACAGGAATGTGTCAAAAGCCCCCTCCTGTGTATGGAGCTGCAGACACAGAGCGGTCAGAACATGCTGACCCCTGTCCATCACTAGACTCACCTACAGAGACTATCAGAACTGAACCTAGGAAGCAGGTGGAAGAAGCTGGTGTATGTGCAGGGTTTACCTGGAGACGTGATGGACCAGGTGCATTGTGGGAGAAAGATGAGCCAGTGGAGGGAGTGTGATGCTTTGCGGGGATTTATCCTGAGTCTGGAGAATTCGTGTTGATATTAATGTATTTAAGGGCCTCCTTTGTAAACAGCATATAATGGGGCTGGTCTTAATGTTTTGGCTCATCAGTGTATGTGCTTTCACTAATCAGGGAACTAGTTTAACCTGTCAACCAAGTGTCTGCATCTGATGAGTAAAACGCATCTTGAATCTGTTGTGGTTTCTGCAGCGGTCAGCACCACTGCTGTCCAGAGGACATTTTGTGACACTAGAGACACTGGAGATTTACAGGGGTTGGACAATGAAAGTGAAAAACCTGGGTTTAGACCACAGTAATTTATTAGTGTGGTGTAGGGCCTCCTTTTGCGGCCAATACAGCGTCAGTTCGTCTTGGGAATGACATATACAAGTCCTGCACAGTGGTCAGAGGGATTTGAAGCCATTCTTCTTGCAGGATAGTGGCCAGGTCTCTACGTGATGCTGGTGGAGGAAAACGTTTCCTGACTCGCTCCTCCAAAACACTCCAAAGTGGCTCAATAATATTTAGATCTGGTGACTGTGCAGGCCATGGGAGATGTTCAACTTCACTTTCATGTTCATCAAACCACTCTTTCACCAGTCTTGCTGTGTGTATTGGTGCATTGTCGTCCTGATACACAGCACCGCCTTCAGGACACAATGTTTGAACCATTGGATGCACATGGTCTTACTGGTGCAGTGTAGAGTTAATGAAGACTGGCCACCAGGCTGCTCCAGTTTAGCCATGAAACCTCCCACACTACAATGGCAGGTGTTTCAGTTTCATTGTCTAAACCCTGTATATATATAAACCACCCACACATTCCATTGATATCAAATGGGGTAGGGCTTCAAAGATTAAACCACACAGTGAAATAAGTATTCACACACCTTTATTTTTGGGTTTTCACACTTTTCCAGTTTACACACATTATGTCTTTTAATTTCACAGTTACAGCCGGCCCTCTGAGTCGGCAGGGGATTAGTTCCAGGACCCCCACGGATAACAAAACCTGCAAATGCTCAAATCCTTTTTATAAAATGCCATAATATTTGCATATAGCCTACACAACCAAACACATCCTCCTGTATGATTTAGGTCCGATCCATGTGGATCCAAATGCTTTTTTAATAAAATGGATGTTTTGTCTGTGACAGCCCTCCAAGATTTTTTGTGTCCAGTGGTGTCATGTTACTTGCTGAAATCCAGATAGCTCATTACTTATGTAGTGAAGTCATAAAACTATACAATGTACATATGCAGTTAGCACTACGTTTCAGATTCCCACATATGAATAAATATGAATGATGTTGCTGTATGTGTAATATATAATGCACTGTTAAGACGTTAAGATTCAGTAATTTCATGACTTGCGTAGTGCACTACACAGGGAGTATGGAGTAAGTTGGGATACTGTGTTTCTATCATGCGTTGTGGTGTTTTGACATCTCTTTTTAAGAAGTACTATGGCCCCCTACTGGGCTGGCGTGATAATGCAACCGTTTTGTTTATTTTCAAAAACGTTTTTTTCAGAAAGTCTGTGAAGGTTTTAGCTGAGTTTATCTTTCATTAAATTGATAAAATATGTCTTAATTTTAATAATTTATTAGCACTTTTTAAATTTTTTGTGTCAACAATCTTTTTATTTTTTCATTCATTCATTATCTGTAACACTTATCCAGTTCAGGGTCGCGGTGGGTCCAGAGCCTACCTGGAATCATTGGGCGCAAGGTGGGAATACACCCTGGAGGGGGCACCAGTCCTTCACAGGGCAACACACACTCACACCTACGGACACTTTAAAGTGGCCAATCCACCTACCAACGTGTGTTTTTGGACTGTGGGAGGAAACCAGAGCACCCGGAGGAAACCCATCCAGACACAGGGAGAACACACCACACTCCTCACAGACAGTCACCCGGAGGAAACCCACGCAGACACAGGGAGAACACTCCACACTCCTCACAGACAGTCACCCGGAGCAGGAAACGAACCCACAACCTCCAGGTCCCTGGAGCTGTGTGACTGTGACACTACCTGCTGCACCACCGTGCCGCCTTATTTTAAACCCATTGATGTTTTAATTTATTTCTACTACTTTTTAATAACCTTTTAATTGAACTGTTTTGAATCTTATTAACTGAGGTGCTGTCTTGCTTTTATCATTATTCTTCTTCGTAATTCCATCTTAATTGTTCTGTTAATTATTTTCCATTTGTCCTGTTGTATTTTATTTTACATTTATTTACGTGTTTCTGTTCTGTTCATTGAACTTCCATTTGTTGACTTCTCAGCAGTTTTGAAAATGAGGACCATCCCCAGTGTTGTTCCAAGTTAAAAATAAAGGTTGATCGAAGGTCACAGACTCCAGATCTGTGCTCACTGGGGTAGAAGGGGGCACAATATGTCACTTTCAAATAATCTCTAGATCATTGAACCTGTGAATACAGAGGGCCGACTGTAAAGTGTAGATATAAACACGTAAGGCTGGATTCAAAATGATTCACACTCAACAAATTAACACAGGACTTTGCTGAAAAAGTTGTTGGCTTCAAGTATGAATTTGGCTCTCTCCTCTTGGTAGACAATCTTCAATT